>NC_066557.1:0-33659 GCF_024679095.1 Eriocheir sinensis
AGGGTAATATGTTCTCACTTGACGCAGGCTTAAGGGCCAGAGACAAATAAGCGCTGATGAACAACACACTTGTGAGACCAACACTAGCATGCTGCTCCATAGTGTGGGATCCTTACACACACACACACACACACACAAACATTTATAAGTTAGCACTAATCAACACCAAGGTGGCTCGGTTCATTATAAACAATGAACTTGAACACCAGGCATCATAACAGATCAAACAACAGATTAATATGTAACCTCTTCACATGTGCAGACAAGCACACACTTAAAATTCTGTACAAGATCACATACACTTACATTGACATTGACCCACACACATACTTACAGAACGCAAACAGTCAGCGTACTTGTAACACACTCAGCCAAAAATACCAAACATATCACACTAACACTGACGCATGTACAGACTCATACTTTCCACGCACCACACGTGACTGGAACAGCCTCCCCCTACAGACTTTAGACTGCGGTACAATAGACTCATTCAGAAAACAAATACACACTCACTTGTCACAACACACCAAGACTAACTACTAATACACCTATTCACTTCCCTTCCCTACACACTCGGCACCCCAGTTCCCCCAGCAGCCAACATAAATATCCGTGTTATGCACCTGTACTGGTGCCCTGTGCATTACTTGTCAAGATCAAGACAACACACATCTTATCAAATGCCTTCAACTTTACCTAATGATAACACTGCTGAACTATAACTCCCTCATTCACTCAGCACAAATAGGGTCATGAAAATCAAGATCAATTCTATCCTCCGGCATAAGAAAATAAAGCAAAACAACTGTACAAATGCATTTATTTAACTAATAAAAACATTGAGCACAATTAACAACAGGTACAAAAATTGTTTTTTTTTTCTTATTACACAGATTAATCGAGAAAGAAACTGAATTTCAAGACATTGCTGGGTTCCCAGGTGTGATTGGGGACATTGATGGAAGACGTTGACTCGAAATTAAAAAAAATACATGAAACTATTAATAATGATTATCATAACTGGGTACATGTTAACTTTACAGTTTTGACTCACTCTAAGATTAGAAGAAACTAATAATGACACCTACAGAGTTTGTGACTTGATCAAGTTGATAAATCCTGCCAGGAGGTACTCAGGATGAAAGGGGGCCCTGCATGGAGACCTGTCCGGAGGGACTCTCGGACTTGGCGTTGTAGGGTGGGTGAGGCGACGTGCCCCCCAGCGTATGCCACCTTTGATAGATGACTGTATATTGATAATCCAAATTGGATACTTTCTACAACAATTGGAATACTATTGTTGTGCTGGAAGCTTCCCCCGGCGACCATAGGCCTCTAGAAGGCTCCCGGAGAAACGAGCAAAGGGGCGGGGAGCAAGGCCCGCGCCCCGCGGGGCGCGGCCAGGCGCCAGGCGGGAAGTGTTGCCAACTCGCATATATTTTTGCTACATGTTCTTGTATGATCTAAAATATACTGTAACATTCTAGACTGTACTGTTCTGGATATATATAGGAGAAGAGGGCGAGTGAGTCCCAGTCATAGTAAGCTAGTGGTAAGTGAAGAGTCAAAGTGAAGTGTACTACTAAGGAAGAATATTAAACTACAGAAGCTGTGCGAAGTGTTTACATATCTCCCTCCCACGGAGTCTCCTGACGGCGACACGGAACCCAAGTAACACGTCCGGCATAACACTGGTGTCAGGAGTGTAGCCATTTGTTTTTGTTTTTTTGCCATGGAGACTCGTTCCCAAGCTGCCCAGAGGGACGACATGTTGACTGAACATTTGGAAGCCTTGAGACTACAGGGGGAGAAACAAGAAAGAGCACTCCAAGAACTCAAGGAACAACAAGAAAAAGCACACCAAGAACTCAAAGAACAACAAGAAAGAGCACAGCAACAACAAGAAGGAACACTCCAAGAACTCAAAGAACAACAAGAAAGAGCACAGCAACAACAAGAAGGAACACTCCAAGAACTCAAAGAACAGCTAGAAGATCGCTTCACGGGATTACAGCTACAGCTAAAAGCAGTACAAGATGGAAGTGAATCAGTGCGAAGAGAAATGACTGATGTGACCACGAACTTGGGACAACGCCTGATAGAAGTGGAGAAAGAACACACAAATCTTCAACAAGAGATGGAGGTGGTACGGGAGACGACACACAAAGAAATACTAGAAGTAAGTGACAGAGTGAAGGCCCTTGAAGACTGCTTGGCTGGAAACGGACAGCCAGTGCCTGCAGGGGCTAGTTGTACCCAAGATGCTTCTCCTACGCAAGTCCGGGGTAGTTTGAGCCCTGTTTCGCCTGAGTTTATCCCCGCAAGAAGTTCCGCCAGCCCCATGGGTCTGCTGGGTTCGCCTGTTGGAAAGAAGCCTCAGGAGTTTGATGGCAAGGTCTCCTGGGAGGCTTACCGCGCTCAGTTTGAGCTGTTGGCAGCTCGGAATGGATGGGATGACCAAGAGTGCGCGGTACAGCTGGCCACTAGCCTGAAAGGGGCGGCGCTGGAGGTCCTTGCTCAGCTCGACAATGCGACAAAGGGCAGCTACAGTGGGCTGGCACAGGCGCTGGAGCAACGATATGGGACCAAGCACCAGAACGAGCTCTTCAGGGTTAGGTTCAGAACCCGCAACAGGAGGCGCGGCGAGTCTCTTCAGGAACTCGCTCAGGACCTTGAGAGTATGGCGCACAAGGCATACCCAGGTGCCACCCCTGCCCTGCTGACGGTTTTGCTGCGTGATCAATTCATCGATGCCCTGGACAGCCCTCAGCTGAAGATACAAGTGAACCAAGCTAAGCCAACATCAATGCAGGAAGCTCTGGCACGTGCCATGGAGTTTGAGTCCTTTGTTAGGTCTAGCTTGTCAAGCTTCAGGGACGACTCGACTTCTGGCTTTAGGGCACGAAAGGGCGCTGTCAGCGACACAGACAGGTTCCAAGGAACGTGCTGGTACTGCGAGAAGGTTGGGCACAAGGAGAACGAATGCTATAAGAGGAAGAAGGAATATGAAGGTGCCGCTAAGAAGAAGCCCAGGGAAGGACCCAAGTGCTGGACCTGTGGAGAAAAGGGGCACTGGAAGAATGAGTGTCGGAAAAATGTTCGAGGGACCACCATTCGGGAAACTAAGAAGGACTGGTTCACGGGGGCAACGACCAGTCTGTCCTGTACATGCCCCGAAGATATCAGTGTGCAGGAGAACCACCATGACAAGCTGCCAAGTGGAGGGCAAGGTTGACGGGGTGTTGTGGCCTGTGGTCGTCGACACAGGCTCGGAACGCACATTGGTGCGGCCTGACGTGGTGAGTCATCGTCGGCTTCCTAAGACGCCGCATCGACTGTGCGGAGTCACAGGACACTACGCAGAGCTCAGAGGCCCAGTGGACGTGAAGTTTGAGCTCGGAGGAAAGGAAGAGTTCCTCTGTGTACGTGGCCGACATGGATGACCCCTGCATCCTAGGTATGGATTATCTTGTCTCCCACAGGTGCGAGCTGGACTTCCGCGCTAAGCAGCTGACTGTAGGAGGAAGGAGGTGCCACTGATGACTGTGACCAAGGACGACCTGCCAGTGACGGTCAAGCGCACCACCATTATGCCTCCGAGGTCGGAAATGCTGTTACCCTGTCAAATTACGGGTGCCCCCCCGGCTAGCCTGTGTGTGGTAGAGAGTTGAAGTCGATGCCCGTTAGAAAACGGGGTGATTGTAGGCAGTACTTTGGTAGACCCTGCTGCAGCGGAAGTGCCTGTCGTCGTGGCCAATGTCTCCTTCAGCCCAAAGAAAATAAAACAAGGGACCATGGTGGGATTGTGCCAAGAGATCGACCAGAAACCAAGAACCTGTGTCTGCAGGAGAACCCTGACGAAGCCCCAGGAGGAGCTGCCTGACTACCTGCGCGACCTGTTTGACAGGAGCTCCAAGTGTCTAGAGGAACCCCAAGTGGAACAGCTCAGGGAGCTTCTCGTGAGAAATGCAGATGTGTTTTCCACAGGAGACCTGGACTTGGGGTGTACGGACCTGGTAGAGCACCACATCGACACAGGTAGCCACCGCCCAGTGAAGCAAGCTCCTCGAAGGATGGCACCAGCCCGTCGCAAGGAGATGGATGAGGTAATGGATGATCTCCGGCAACAAGGGTTAATCGAGCGGTCCAGCAGCCCGTGGGCGTCTGCTGTAGTGCTCGTCAGAAAAGGATGGTTCCTCAGGTGCTGCGTGGACTACCGAGCCCTCAACGATCTCACCATCAAGGATTCATACCCACTCCCACGGATCGACGACACGCTCGACGCCTTGGTGGGCTCCAAGTGGTTTTCAACACTGGATATGAAGTCTGGGTATCACCAAGTCAAAATGACGGAGCAGGACAAAGAGAAAACAGCCTTCTCCTACGGTCAAGGCCTGTGGCAGTTTAAGGTCATGCCCTTTGGCCTGTGCAACGCGCCGGCCACGTTCGAGTGGCTGATGGAGAGGGTGCTGGAGGGACTTCACTGGAAGACGGCACTCATCTACCTCGACGACGTGATTGTCTTTGGCCAGACCTTCGAGCAGGAGATGAAAAGGCTATCAGAGGTTTTCGCCCGGTTTAGAGCTGCACACCTTAAGCTCAGCCCGAAGAAATGCTGTCTGTTCCAAAAGGAGGTCCAATACTTGGGACACATCGTGAGCGAGGCTGGAGTACGCACTGATCCTGAGAAGGTGGCTGCGGTAAGGGACTGACCGACACCCACCAACGTGAAGGAGCTGCGGAGCTTCCTCGGGTTGTGCTCATACTACCGCAGGTTTGTGAAAGGCTTCGCTACGATTGCTGCACCACTGCACCTCCTGACGAAGAAGGGGCGCAAGTTTGAGTGGACAGCGGAAACTCAGGTTGCCTTTGAGAAGCTCAAGGAGGCCCTCATCAGCTCGCCCGTACTCACCTACCCAGACCCCTCTAAGCCTTTTATACTGGATTGTGATGCCAGTGATGAGGGGATTGGTGGAGTGCTGTCCCAGGCATGTGCCGACATGGAACGGGTTGTGGCCTACTTCAGCAAGAAGCTCACTCCAGCCGAGAAAAACTATTGCGTGACCCGGAAAGAACTCCTGGCAGTAGTCAAGAGCCTTGACTTTTTCCATGCTTATCTGTACGGTGCAACTTTCACCATCCGCACGGATCACGCTGCATTGCGGTGGTTGAAGTCACTGAAAAACCCTGAGGGCCAGCTTGCTCGCTGGATAGGTAAACTAGAGCAGCATCACTACACTATTGTGCACCGATCTGGACTAACACACGGTAACGCGGACAGCTTGAGCCGGCGTCCCTGCCTACCTGAGTGTCAACATTGCCTCCAGAGGGAAAGCGTCCAGAATATGTGCCGCCGCACTGCAGTGGAACAGACAGCGGAGGTGCCATGGGAAGACTTGGGAAAACTGCAGCGGGAGGACCGAGATCTGAGACCAATTATGGAGTGGCTGAGTCAGTCGTCAACGCGACCTGGGTGGGAAGTAATCTCGAGAGAAAGCCCTACCACCAAGAATTACTGGACTCAGTGGGACACTCTTCGGATAGACGACGGGGTGTTGCAGCGACGCTGGGTCTCTCATGATGGTCTTGACCACTACTGGTCCACGGTGTTACCTGTGAAGTCCCGGGAAGGCGTCTTGAAAGAAATGCACGACAGCATCACCAGCGGACACCTTGGGGTAAAGAAGACACTGAGTCGCCTGCGCCAAAGGTTCTACTGGGTTGGCATGAGGAAGGACGTGGAAGAATGGTGTCACGCGTATGAGGTGTGCTGTGCAAAGAAGGGCCCCAAGAAGCGTCACCGTGCCCCACTGCAACTATACCAGGTTGGAGCCCCCATGGAACGGGTGGCAGTGGATATAGCAGGACCCTTGCCTCTGACGACGAATGGAAATAGGTACATCTGCGTCACAATGGATTACTTCACCAAGTGGCCGGAAGCCTACGCCATCCCTGACCAGGAAGCCACTACCATCGCCAAGGTTTTGGTGGAGGAGTTCTTCTGTCGCTTCGGTGTGCCTAACGAGCTCCATTCCGACCAGGGAAGGAATTTTGAGTCAACAGTCCTTGCTGAGTGCTGCAAGCTTCTGGGTATCAAAAAGACCCGGACCACCCCTCTGCACCCACAGTCAGATGGAATGGTGGAGAGGTTTAATTGGACGTTGGGCCAGGAGTTGGCCAAGCAGTGCAACAATGATCAGTCTTCATGGGATCAGAAGCTGCCTGCGCTTCTCATGGCCTACCGGTCTGCCGCCCACGAGACTACGGGGTATTCACCGGCAAAGCTGATGTTTGGACGTGAGCTGCGATTGCCGGTGGACCTACTGACAGGAAGGCCTCCTGGGGAAAGCCTTCCAAGGGACGCCTCCAGTTTTGCCCGTCAACTAGAGGAACGGCTGGAAGAGGTGCACCATCAAGTCCGAGGTGCCTTGAAGTTCTCCGAGGAGGCCATGAAGCGCGGTTACAATATGAGGGCAAGCCACGTTGACTTCAAGGAAGGAGACCGAGTCTGGCTTTACAACCCGCAGAGGAAGAAAGGACAGTCTCCGAAGTTACAGAGCCCCTGGGAAGGCCCTTATACTGTGCTAGAACGCCTCTCCGACGTGACTTACCGAATCCGGAGAACGGAAAAGACCAAGCCGAAAGTTGTCCACGTCAACCGCCTGTGGAGGTACCACGGTCCGGGAAACTACACCTGGAACAACTACAGACACCCAGCAGCCGACGAAAACGCAAGGGACGTCCAGGACCGAGAGGAGGTCGACGACGACGTAGGCCTCCTGGCCCTTTCAGCCGAGGGAGATAACCTCCCGGCTTCGGCAGATGTTCCAGGGACACCCCAAGAAGCGGACGACGACGAGGCGCAGGAGACAGACGCGCAGGAGGCAACGAACAGAAGACAGAGACAACGCAGGCGTCCACAGCGATACGACGATTATTATGTTTTTGATTAATTCTCTTATGTTTGTACATAGTTAAGTGTGTGATCGGGACGATCACAATTAAGAGGGGGGGATAGTGTTGTGCTGGAAGCTTCCCCCGGCGACCATAGGCCTCTAGAAGGCTCCCGGAGAAACGAGCAAAGGGGCGGGGAGCAAGGCAAGCCGTCCGCGGCCAGGCGCCAGGCGGGAAGTGTTGCCAACTCGCATATATTTTTGCTACATGTTCTTGTATGATCTAAAGTATACTGTAATATTCTAGACTGTACTGTTCTGGATATATATAGGAGAAGAGGGCGAGAGAGGCCCAGTCCCAGTGATAGTAAGCTAGTGGTAAGTGAAGAGTCAGAGTGAAGTGTACTACTAAGGAAGAACATTAAACTACAGAAACTGTGCAAAGTGTTTACATATCTCCCTCCCACGGAGTCTCCTGACGGCGACACGGAACCCAAGTAACACGTCCGGCATAACAATACGTATATCCCTTCATCCTGACATACTTTGCACTGCCTGAGGAATTTAGTGTTCATACTCAGTTGCCAGTTAGCCAAATACTAATTTTTCGGATGGAAAATTAAAGTCTGGGGCATAGCTTAAATGTTGTTTCTACTGTAGTACTACTATTTAAAAACTATTCATATATTCTCATTTTCGCTTTGGCTTACTTTCATATCAGGGCCCGTATCCTCGACAACTATTAATACTAAACTTGGTATTAACTTTCGACTTTGGTATTAACTTCACTCTCAAAGTGTATCCTCAACAACTATTAGCCTAATACCTACTCTTAACTTTGGTATATCAATCAATCAACTTGAGAGTGCTGGCGAGGACTTCTAAACACTTAATAGTAAAGTTAATAGTGAATCCCAGACCCAGACCCATATCAACATGGCCACCGGACTTCCTCGTCCAGCCCGCCTCCGCAATTTAGAGTGTGATAGGGCGCTTTGGAACTGTATAACGATGGTGAACTTGTCAAGACATACATATTAGACCGTGCAGGAATGGAGTATGTGACTGATTTGGTGAGAAGAGAGCTACAAGATCCAGTTCAAAGGAGCATTCCTCACCCCGGGGTTGAAAGTGATTTTGACTTAAAGGTACTTGGCTACAAGAAAATGCTGCAGTGTTCAAGTGATGAGTTAGGGGTAAGCCAGAGTGTAAGCAGGGTGATTGCGGAAACTCTGGCCGCCCTCAGTGACCCGTAAGTAGTCGGGAGGTTTATCCAGTCTCCCCTTGATAGGATGGAGATCCGTGAAATGCAAGCAGAATTCTACCAACTTGCTGTGGGAGTGATAGACTGTACCCATGTGAAAATAATGGCACCAAAGGAAAACGATGTAGTTTATGTCAACAGAAAAAAAAAATAAACATAGCTTGAACATACAATTAGTGTTTGATGCCTTTGTTATTGATTAAAATGTGAAATATTCGAGTTAAGGAAAACAAAACATGGAAAAAACTTTTATTTGTAGCAGAAAGGTACACACATGCAAATGAAAAAGATGACATTAAAATTGCATTAAAATGTCATTTAGAATATGATTTATAATTATTGCTGCTGGTTATTCATATTGAGATAATGGTGGTAAGAAAGCTTGTTAGAGGCGTCTGCCAGTGTGAGGGAGGAGGAACGAAAGGTCGAGGTGACCACATCGCGAACATCATGACTTATGAGTGAAGTAAAACGAGGTTACTTGGTTTCTGTTTACAAAGTTCCAAGTGGAAAAACAACTTTATTGTGAATTCAGTGTATACTTTTCTGGAGTATTGTGTTTACTCAGTGAATTGGTGACCAATCTGTTGCTATTTGTGTCTTGCTTGAAGATATTCATCATTGGATTCAAAGCTATGGTATTAATGTGCAATAGTCATCATAACAAAATACGTAGTAATTAATTATATATGTCAACCTATTTATTTTCATGAGATCATGGTATAACCACTGAAAAACATAGCTTTTTATCTTGGCTCCATTACAAATTCAGTATATAATTACTCTATTAGTGGAATCTAGTTTTCAGCATCTTTTATTATTATGCTAATATTCTAAGCACTCAGCTTGCAAACATGCTTAGGTTTATGTTGTCAGCTTGGGTCGGACTTATGTGAACACTTTACCAAGTGACCTAAGATTACTCAATGCTAGCAAAGCTATGGTATTAACGTGCAATGGTCATCATACCAAAATACGTAGTAATTAATTATATATGTCAACCTAATTATTTTCATGAGATCATGGTATGACCGCTGAAAACATAGCTTTTTTTATCTTAGCTCTATTACAAATTCAGTATATAATTATTCATATATTCAATAAAGTAGTGGAATCCAGTTTTCAGCATCTTTTATTATTATGCCAATATTCTAAACACTCAGCTTGCAAACACGCTTAGGTTTATGTTGTCAGCTTGGGTCGGACTTAGGTGAACATTTTACCAAGTGACCTAAGATTACTCAATGCTACCATATAGGTATACTACATCTTTGATTGTGAGTTCATCAGAGAGCACTGGAGAGCAGCATGAGTCTAATTAGGTGCAAATGAATATCCTGCCTGCCTAAAGGTGTTATAAGCTAATGCTCATCTCCGTGACATTGGCCCTTGAGCCTGTGGTGGGAGGAAGCCCATTACCCCGGGACACAGGGCCAGTTTGACATCCGGGTTACCACAGTTTCCCCAGGTAGTCATTTATCGACCAGCCCGAGAGGGAGGATGATCAGCTGGGTGAGCTGCACGCCGACTGCCCGGGCCGGGATTCGAACCTGGGCCCGCGTAGAAGCCAGGCATGCTGACCACTAGACCACGGAGGTGTATTGGAGCCCAATCTCAAGTGAACCCACTCACAATGGCACACAATTTTTTTTCTGGTAAATTTTGTGCTTTGAATGAATTTGCTAACCATTTCTGTCGAAAAACAGCACAGATTATTTTTCACCCCTTCCACCCTAACCTCCTCAGTAATAAAAAAAAAAGTGAAAATCATAGCCTTGAGGCAGTAATATTCAGCCCCAGCATCAAAAAATTATACTGCTGCCCTATGAAAGGCATCTCTTAACTCCGATGAAGTAGGTGGTGACTGTGGTGGAGCAGCTTCATTGTCATCCCTTGCAGTGGCAGGTGTCACTGGGCCAGCAGATGATGAAGCAGTGGCTGGTGTCATAGGGCCAGCAGATGATGAAGCAGTGGCAGGTGTCATTGGGCCAGCAGATGATGAAACAGTGGCTGGTGTCATAGGGCCAGCAGATATTGAAGCAGTGGCTGTTGCCGGAGCAGCTAATGGTATCTTTTCCACAAGTAATGAACAATGTGCTGGGATGGTCTCTAGCAATACTGATAAAGTGTGTATCTACAAAGAATATGAATTTAAGGGTGATTAATAAATTGTTTTAATGAGAATATAAAAGTTTTTGCCAAAAACATACAGGCCAGTCAATATTTCACTGCTGCTTGACTGTTGCTGCTGTCCTATCCCTAGCACATCATGTCAATGCTGAGTGGCTCTGGTTCACCTTCAAATACATGAGACGAGCAGCCTATGATGTCATACACCAGTTTATCTACCACAGTTAATGTCATAGTTATATAGGCAGGCGCCTGCGTATCTGTGGTGCCACACGTGTGGGGCACTCAGGTGCTGGGGGAAATGTCATTGTTATGAAGGGGCAGGGATAAACCAGTGTATGCTGTGAGGCCTTGGTGTGGAAGTTCCCTGTCTGAACTGTGCAACTAATCCCCCATACAGTGAGGGCCTTTTTTACTCCCTCAGGGGCTGTGCAGCTGAGAGAGTGGTGTACATGGGTGTGAGTGTGTGAGTAAGTGTGTGTCTGTCTTGGCTAAAACCCTTCACTGGGGGAAGACAACCAAAGTATTTAGATAGATTGATAGTCATTGACAGATGAACGTTAAAAAAAATTCTATATCAAATATGCAGTTCACTGCTATGAACTTATTAACTTTAAGCTGAAATAAAGGCATTGTGGCCAGTATAGCTGCATTCTGTGAGCACATAAAAAAACTAACTAATATAAGTTTTACATTTAAAGACATAACAACTAAAAAAAATTACCAGTCTACCGCTGCTCATTCTTGCACTTGGCAATGAGAGGCTTTGATTTTTGTTGTAAGTTGTACCAACGCCTCTCACAGTCATCCTGCGTACGGGGTCCACTCCCAGGGAAGGCACTGTCAGGGTATAAATGTGAAGCAAGTTTCTTAATCGTTTCACTATGGCATGCTTTTTATTTCCCATACCTTCTCCAATAACATTTAATACATGCTGTGATGGAAAGCTAAATCAGTACCAGTATTTTATTTACATGCATCATAAGACATTAACTTTTTAGTTGTTATGAACATGGCCATAAATACTACTTTTCATTACCTACTTTTCTAAAATGCTTTTCTCTAAGTAGGATGATATTACACAATACAGCTATACAAAAAAAATCAAAGCATTAATCTTAATTCCATTCTTTTGAGTACTTTTAACCTAACATTATATCACCAGAAACTGTTTGACCAATGCAATCAAAATAATATTTTAATCTTACTTTACCATTCTCATCAAATCTACCTATTCCGATATATTCTTAACATAAAATACTTGTAAAAGTGTTGAGAGTCTGGCATGCCCAACCCAACCCCCCCCCAAAAAAAAAATCTCAATAAGGAATAAATAAAATAACAGGTAAATATGACTTGACTCTCTTATACTAACCCCCTTTCCACCCTAACAAACTTGGGGACCTACCATGTTAGGTTAGGACGTGTTAGGTTGGACAGGTTTAGCAGGAGTTGGTTTAGTTATGTTAGATTGTTGAGGAGTGGGGTTGCAGAAATGGTCATGATGATGCTATTCATGCACATGGAGCAGTCGGAAAAAGTATGTCCTGTTTGGAAACTCTGTGGTTGTGTTTGTTTACAAAAATACCCATTTGACGAGGTTAGGTTAGTTTGCAAGTTACTTGAATCATGGATATGTGAATATGTAACAAAAAAAATAAAAGCATTAACCTTAATTTCATTATCTTGAGTACGTTCCAATCTAACATTATATCACCATAATCTGTTTGACCAATGCTATATATATACTATTTTAATCTTACTTTACCATTTTCACAAACCTACCTATTCCCATATAGTCTTGACATAAAGTACTTGTAAAGTGTCCATAGTCTGGCAGGCCTAGCCCCCCCCACCCCCCCCACCCCCACCCAATAAAAAAAATAAACAAATAAAAATAAATAAAGAATAAAAACAGGGCAAATATGCCTTAACTATCTATACCAACCCCCTCTTCCCCCCCAACAAACTTGGCATGTTAAGTTAGGATGTGTTCGGTAGGACAGGGCAGGTTTGGCATGGTTAGGTTTAGTTATGTTAGGTTGTTGAGGGAGAGGGGGTTGTGGCAGAAATGGTCATAATGAAATTATTCAGATACAGAATAAAAAGGTATTTTCTGTTTGGAAGGTCAGTGGTTGTGTTATTATGCAAAAAATACCCAATTGATTAGGTTAGGTTAGTTTGTAAGCTAATTGAACCATGAATATATGATTACTAACCTTGTTACAGCTTCTGCCACTTCAGTCCACGCTCTCTTCTTATCCTCAGGGGTGATGCTCTTCCCATAACACCCTCTGATTATACGTCTTTTTTCATGAATTTGATGTAAGAAGACCGTTTCATCTGGCGACCAATTAAACTTACTCCTTTTCTGCGCTGGTTCTCCGGCCCATAGATGTGCTCATTGGGGCAGATGACGTGGTTATGGTGCGGTAATTTCAGCAGAGCAAGTCGTGACGCAGGCGGGGAGATAAGGGTATTGACGAGTGACGGAGTAAAAACAGCCTTTGAGGCTGCTTCTATCTGCCACAAAACTCAGTATTTTCTTGTGTTTGCCATTTATTATGTTTCTGTTGTACATTTATACATCTTTTCTTTATTATTCTTTTGAAATATATACTTAATTCATGTCGGATGTTTACGTTTTGCACGGAGGCGTCCTTAGCAACGAGCCCGCCATAAAGAAGAAGAAGAAGAAGAAGATAATAGTAGCCAGGATTTGCTAATACCTACACTCAAAGTTGACGAGGATATCATTTTAACCGCTACGGGTATTGTTTCGGCTGAGGAGAAACTGGATTCAGTAAATAACCATGGCCATGTACAAGGGGTTATTCCAGTGGCGTATATAGATCCATGGAGAGGGGGGGGCCACAGTCACCCGGCCCATAGGAATAAATCTAGAATTTTTCAATGTGTGAGCAGCGACCAAAACGAGCCTCTAGAGTTGGGGGTTTGGTGAATATTTTTTAAAATGAAGCATTTTAAGGGTTACTTTGTAGTCTCAAGATCGGTATATTGCACAATTAATATATATTAATGGTAAACCAATTTAAAGAAGCTTACGTATACCTATACATACCGGGTAAAATAAGAATTACAGTTTTTGAACAATTTGTATTTGGGGAAACAAAAAAAAAATATATATATATATATATATATATATATATATATATATATATATATATATATATATATATATATATATATATATATATATATATATTTATATATATATATATATGACAATCTGCTGTCTTCTTCTTTTTCCCTAGACTTGCTAGGACTGTCCTTCACTAAATCTCAACTGGAAACTTCATATTATCTGAGAGGAGATGAAGTTTCCAGTTGCTAAATCAGCTCATATATAAAACTAAATTTCACCTGATTAAGGAATTGAGAGAGAGAGAGAGAGAGAGAGAGAGAGAGAGAGAGAGAGAGAGAGAGAGAGAGAGAGAGAGAGAGAGAGAGAGAGAGAGAGAGAGAGAGAGACGTTTCCAATATTTAACTACGTATGGTAGAAATGTATGAAAGACTGAAAGTTGATAAAATACATAGTATTGTTACGAATGTGCTGTATGTGAATGATTGTATGTGTAATGTGAGGAAATTGTAGCATGATGCAATGTTAGCTCAGCATGGTGCAACTCTACTTGTTGGGACAAGAGAGACAGGAGGGGGCCCGGGGCCGCCGGGCCGCCGGGCAGGAAGTGCTGAGTCGAGCAGTGGGGGAGCAAGGGTGGCTGAGGAGTTGTAGTGGAGAAGACGCGTGTCTGGGCTTGAGAGAGTGTTGAGCTGCTCCGCTCGCGAGCTGTGTGCATCCGTGTGAGCGTGTCTGTCGTGCCCCTGTACTGTGCCTGATTAATTAACTGTTCTGTGCCCTTGAAAGTTGCTGTACTGTGTGAGGAACCTGTCATTAAACTAGAACTTAGTGTTGAACGTGTATCCTTTGTGCCCTGCCTCGTTCCCTCCTCCCCTCGGTGTTCTGTGTGGGCCGCTGTGAGTGACTGGTGCCCGTGTGGTTGTTCTGGTGAGGATCACGCCGCCTGCCTGCCCGTGTATGGTGTGTGGTAGGGGGGGTGGCGTAACACTTGGTGTCAAAGGAGTGGGATAAGTGAACAGTGAAGCGCGCCGAGTGTCATGGCGTCCCCCAGTGGTCGCCGTGAGGGTGAGGAGACGGGCAAGGCCGAGGCTGACGTGGGTGAGGTGAAGCTGGGCCAGATGGAATTGTTCGCTGCCATGCTGGCCAGTATGAGGCAGGATTTGGATCAGAGGGCAGACGAGAGGGCACGCGAGCAGGCTCGGAGGGCAGAAGAGAGGGCAGACGAGAGGGCACGCGAGCAGGCTCAGAGGGCAGAAGAGAGGGCAGACGAGAGGGCACGCGAGCAGGCTCAGAGGGCAGAAGAGAGGGCTCGCGAGCAGGCTCAGAGGGCAGAAGAGAGGGCAGACGAGAGGGCACGCGAGCAGGCTCAGAGGGCAGAAGAGAGGGCAGACGAGCAGGCACGCCATCTTGCCGATGTCCTCCAGAGCTGTTTCTCGTCGCTGAAGGTGGAAACCCAGCAGTACACCGACCAGGGCTGCGACAGCGCGAGGAGTGAACGGCTGGAGGAGGTGCGGACCCCGGAAGGCGAGGTCCGAGGCCTGAGGGAGGCGGAGAGGCAGCTGCGAGAGGTGGCACCGTCGCACGCGGAGGAAGAAGGCTCAGTTCTGGCAGGAAGCGCCGGGGCGGCGGTCCTGCAGGGGCCTATCTGGGGCTCCTGGCAAGGACTCCTGGAGCCTGGTAGCGTCGTGGCGGAACCAGTAGCTACCGCAGGAGGTTGGGGAGCCCCCGCCTCGTTGCCTCCCTCACCCCCTCCCTCTCCTCCATGCCAGCCGGCTCGCAGGTCACGTAGTCCGCTCTCCCTCCCATGGCAGCAGCGAGAGGTGGCAACGTGGTGCGGGGAGGAACAAGAAGCGTCACGTGTGCCGGCGGCGGGTGCACGGGTGGCGGACTGGCGGGGCTCCGCGTGGGGCCCCTGGCAAGGGCCCCTGAAGCCTGGTGGCGTCGTGGCGGAGCCGGTGGAGGCTACAGGAGGCTGGGGAGCCGTCGAAGCCGCTCCTTTGGGTCCAGCTGGTGCTGGAGTCGGAGCCATTAACCCTGCCTCGTTGCCTCTCTCACCGCCTCCCTCTCCGCCATGCCGGCCGGCTTGCAGCCCACGTGGTCCGCCCGCTCCCCTCTGCGGCCCCCCAGCCTCCCGGCGCTCAGGGAGGCTTAAGCCAGCGGGGCACGACGGGAAGTTGGCATGGGAGGCCCAGTTCAAGATGCCAGCTGCTGCCCAGGGCTGGGGCGAGGGTGAGAAGGCGCTGCAGCTGACAACAGCGCTGCGGGGCTCAGTGGACGAGCCAGGCCGCTTGGTGGGGAGCGCCGAGAGGACCTTGGGGCGGCCTGACATGCTGGCCGCTACGCGACTCCAGGACGCGCCACAGAGGCTGTGTGGCGTCACGGGGCACTGCGTGCAGTCTGAGAGCCCAGTGGAGGCTCGTATCGGCGTAGGCAGCGCTGTGGAGCGCCGGCCGATGGACGTCGCCGATCGAGACGAGCCGTGCGTGCTGGGCCTCGATTACCTGCCGCAGGGCGAGGCCTGTGCCGACCTTGGACGGGAGCTGGAGAGGCTGCGCGGACAGGCGCCTTTGCTCCCGAAGGTCGGCTGTGCAGAGGTAGTCGCGGCGGAGCGACTGCACCTTGCCCCGGGGACGGAGGCTAGGGTCCTGTGTTGCCGGTCGGACGTGATGCCAGCGGAAGGCACGGTGGAGTCCACGGAGGGCCTGCAGCTGCCTGGTGGTGTGGCAGCCGCACGGAGTCTCGAAGGAGCGGGGGAGGAGTCAGTCACGGTGCTGGTGGCTAACTCCTCCGACGAGGCTCGGAAAGTACCCGCTGGTGCCAAGCTGGGCACCTGTGTAGAGGTGGAACAACTAGAGGAGCCGTCGGGGAGCGCGGAGTTGGCCGCTGTGAGGCCGCTGCCCGACTTCCTGGAGGATTCGATGCACCGGAGCGCCGCTCACCTGACGGAGGCGCAGACGAAAATGCGCCACACCCTGGCCCAGTACGCGGACGTGTTTAGCAGGGGTGACTTGGATCTGGGCCGCACGGGGTTGGTGAAGCATGGCATCAACACGGGAAATAGTGTGCCCACCAGGAGCCCGCCCCGACGTGTCGTGCCGGCCAGGCGGGAGGAACTGCAGCGCGCCGTCAACGAGCTGGCGGCGCAGGGGGTGATGGAGCGGACAGACAGTCCGTGGCCCTCAGCAGTCGTCCTGGATATGAAGAAGGACGGCACGCAGCGCTTCTGTGCGGATTGCCGGGCGCTGAGGGACGAGACTGGCGAGGACTCCCACCCCCTGCCGTGGACCGATGACGCGCTGACGAAGGCCTTGGAGTTCGGGGCATTGACGACGATCAGCGGCCTAGCGGCGGCCGCCCCGCCCTGCCATGACTTCCGGGGCCGGATGGCGAAGGTGAAGATGAAGGCAGCGTCGATGAAGGCGAGCCCGGAGGGCCTCCGTGGCTCGTGCGGGGGCTGTGGCAAGAGGGGGCATAGGTGCAGTCGGTGCCTGGGGGAGCGAAGGACGCGTTCCCTCGACCGGCTGAGCCCCGACGCCCTCCAGCCGCGCTGTAAGGACTGTGGCCAGTTAGGCCACCGCTTGAGCACCTGTCCCAGGTCCAGGGACGCGGCACGGGCGGGAAGCGCTGACGGGCTGGAGAAGGGAGCCGACTTCCAGCCGTCTCCCGCCCTCGGGCCCCGCCTTGAGTAAGCTGCCGCCGCCCGACCAGCGTGTTGCCAGTGGGAGGCTTAGCGGTTGTAGCCACGACGCGTGACAGTGGACACCGGGGGCTGAGGAGTGCTCGGCGCGGCCTGACCCGGGGTAGTGTGTGCTGCTGGAGGGGCCAGTGGAGGCTCGTATCGGCGTAGGCAGCGCTGTGGAGCGCCGGCCGATGGACGTCGCCGATCGAGACGAGCCGTGCTTGCTGGGCCTCGACTACCTGACGCAGGCCAGTAAGACTCGTGGTGGCCTCGGACGGGAGCTGGAGAGGGTGACCGGAGTGGTGCCCTTTGCTTCCAGGAGGTTTTCGAGCATGGCTGCGTGGGGAGGTAGTCACGGCTGAGCGAGGGCACCTTGCCCCGAGGGTGGAGGCCAGGAGCCGGTGTCGACTGTCCCGAGCGTCACGTGGAGTGGATGGCGTGGAAGAGCCCACTGAGGACTGGCGGGTGGTCGACGGCGTGGCTGACAGGCGGAGCCCCTTGGGGGCGCGAGAAGAGACTGTGGAGGACGTGGTGGAGGACAGACTGATTTATGTGTATTGCATGTATTTTTCTGTGTTCAATGTTTGGCCGGGCGCTCAGGCTACCGGTGGATTTGGCCACGGGGCGGCCTCCCGACGTGAGCTTGCCCACCGTCACCTCTGGCTTCGCAGCGGCACTGCAGGAAAGCCTGGCTGAGGTGCACCGACGCGTGCGGGGCAAGCTCAAGGTGGCAGGCCAGGCCATGAAGGAGACATACGACCGGCGCAAGAGGGACGTGAGCCCCAGCAGCGGCGAAGGGGACGTGTCAGAGGTCGACCAAGGGGCGAACGAGAACATGGGCGGTGCGGGCGGAGCGGCAGATGTCAGTGACGACCCTGAGCAAGTACTTGGGGCCGACGACGCGGCTCTGGGTGCCACCACCTGCCTGCCGCCGCCCGCATCCCAGCGGCGCCCTCGGCGAGAGAGGCGTCGGCCGGGATGGTTAAGAGACTTTAGTGATGTCCCAGGGGACTGATTAGTTTGATTTATTTCATGTGTTTTGTTTGTTGAATGTTGGGGCAGCCGGGTCGACTGCCTTCTGAAGGGGGAGATAGTGTTACGAATGTGCTGTATGTGAATGATTGTATGTGTAATGTGAGGAAATTGTAGCATGATGCAATGTTAGCTCAGCATGGTGCAACTCTACTTGTTGGGACAAGAGAGACAGGAGGGGGCCCGGGGCCGCCGGGCCGCCGGGCAGGAAGTGCTGAGTCGAGCAGTTGGGGAGCAAGGGTGGCTGAGGAGTTGTAGTGGAGAAGACGCGTGTCTGGGCTTGAGAGAGTGTTGAGCTGCTCCGCTCGCGAGCTGTGTGCATCCGTGTGAGCGTGTCTGTCGTGCCCCTGTACTGTGCCTGATTAATTAACTGTTCTGTGCCCTTGAAAGTTGCTGTACTGTGTGAGGAACCTGTCATTAAACTAGAACTTAGTGTTGAACGTGTATCCTTTGTGCCCTGCCTCGTTCCCTCCTCCCCTCGGTGTTCTGTGTGGGCCGCTGTGAGTGACTGGTGCCCGTGTGGTTGTTCTGGTGAGGATCACGCCGCCTGCCTGCCCGTGTATGGTGTGTGTGTGGTAGGGGGTGGCGTATATATATATATATATATATATATATATATATATATATATATATATATATATATATATATATATATATATATATATATATTGTGTGTGTGTGTGTGTGTGTGTGTGTAAAAGTAGAGTCTATAGAATTATATACTACAATATAATGAACAAAAGTTATTAAATTATACTTACATTCACGATACTGCCACTGGACTTTCTAGAAGGATGTTTGGGTCTAATCTGCGAGAACATCATTTCTTTCATTTTCTGAGTATTTGGCAAAGTATCTTGACCTTGCACAAGAATAATGTTTAACCAAAGACGATGTCACATCAAAGGTTGAGGGAAAGCTTTCAGAAGTTTTGATAATTGATTCCAATGTCTTTACAGACGTCAATGGTCAGCCGTCTGTCTGTCTGTCTGTCTCTGAATTTTTCCCCTACGTTCCCCTACGAAAAGACGATTTTCACCGTAGGTGCCCCCTACTCCCTACAAAGCCCTGAAATCCCCTACCGTAGGGATTTTCCCCTACGCGTGGCAACACTGACTTAGCTCCTCCGGCGGCCCGCTCCTGAAACCGACCAGCCAATAGGAACATGAAAATCTGGTAATCTCTGAATTCTGATTGGCTCGTGCTCCTCCCCAGGCCTTCCATTCCTAGAAACTAGAGCTTTCATAAAAGTCAGCCGATGTCAGCAAACTGTCATCGGATCCCACCTCTTCGCTCTTCTCTTCACTCATTTTTAGATCAGGAAAACACATTTCTCCAGTCTATTATTTTCTTCTATCAGTTTAAGAACGGAATTAACTAATGTAGTATGTAATGAGAACACTGTTTTATGGGCTGGTTTTCTTATGATAGAAAACGTATGGAGAAGTAATGCAGGAAAGAGAACGGAAAATTGTAGGGCTCTATGGGATCTATTCTATTTATAATAGCTAAATAATTTAGCTATTATAAATAGGTCCCCATCCGCCTAAATATGAGTTTAATGTAAGAAGGGTGCTCTGAAGGGCACATTACTGATGTTGAAGACTTGGAGAACTAATAATCAATATCAATAAAAATAAAAAAAATCGCCAAATTTTAAAAGGATAAAAAAAAAAAACTGAACCAAAGGGGGCCATGGCGAGTGGCCCCCCTATATACGCCGGTGGGTTATTCCCAATTTTCCCAGTTGGCTTTTAACTGGCTTCCTTGCTCTTGCTCTTGCTCTTGCTGTACAGGTGACCCGTTGGAGAGTCAGGCCTTCGTATCGGCACACCCTGTAAAAATAAAACAACACAAGCAGTATCCATTACAAATCTTCCACTTCCATATTTCTTTCACACAACATCTTTTCCAGAAAACTCTGCAGTGCTTCTATAATTCTATCATTTGCTTCATCACTCGGTCCCAGCAGCAGCAGCATCCATTCCCTCTCTGTCCTTGCAATCCTCCCATTCACATCCCAGCCCATCTCACTCATTGCCACCTTCATCATCTCCGTCCTTTCTCTCCGGTACCTCCCACACACCATTATCACATGCACGACAGTTTCATCCACACCCCTGTCACACATCTGACACACTTTGCTGCGGGACTCAGACCACCTGTAATTTCTTGCATTCACATTCATACACTGCGCGCGAGCTTGGAAGAGAAGATCACCACCCAGGCTTCCATCATACCAGCTGACACACTGCGGGGCTTCCTTTTCCCTGTACCACTCCAAAGTAGTCTTTCGCTCCATCACATGCTTCCACCTCCTCAGACCGTCACCTTTCACTGCACTGTCTATCTCTTTCTTCCACTTTCTCACATTCCATTCTAGACCCTCACTATTTCTGTCAGTCACCTTCCATTCAAAGAAACGCCTCCCTTCCTCTCTGCTCACCCACCTGACTCGCAAACCACTGTCACCAACCATTCTCATGCAGTTTTTAATCCATTTGCTCTCATGCACACTCCACAAGTAGACCTTCCGTGCCAATCTCGCGTCATCCATTCGTTCCAGTCTTACTTTGTATCTAAGGGTAGCCTTCCTAAATCTTTCCCTAAAGGTACTCCACCCCATATCACCCCTCAGTGCTTCCACCGCTGCATACCTTGGTGCATTCAAAGCTAACCTACCGATCCTATTTTGCCCTACTTCCAATTTATCCATTTCCAACTCACTCCATGTAATCACCTCCATCCCATACATCACACTCGGCACTGCTACACTCTTCCACACCTCTCTCAGCACATCATACTTACATGCTCTCATTCTTGCCGCACTTCCCATACGGCCCACCCATTGATTTACTAGGCTAATCTTCTCATTCTTTGTCCTTTCACATCCTCTCGGACTCATCCATACACCCAGGTACTTGTATGCATCTGTTTGCCCTAGCTCTGTGTCTCCTAGCCTCCAGGTCCTATTTCTCTCATCTTCTGCCCCATTCACAACCATTATCTGACTTTTCTCACTACTATATTTCACTCCAAAATCTCTCCCATACTCATTTACCACATCTAATAGTTCCTGCAGTTCCTCCGCTGACTCACTCATGACTACCACATCATCTGCATATAGAAGCACACTTACCCTGTCTTCTCCCTTCCGCGGTGTTGGTATGCCAGCGGGTACGTTACACGAGGGCAGACAAGGCCCCTGTATATGGACAGCAACTGTGCGGGGGAGAACTGGCGGAGACGGAACAGAACGCCCAGCCTCGAGGAAGCTGATTTCGTAAGAGATGAGATATGAAGTTTCCAGTTGAGATTTTGAGTTAAGGATAGACCAAGGATGTTTAGTGTTGAGGAAGGTGATAGCTGGGTGTTGTCAAAGAATAGGGGATAGTTGTTTGGAAGATTGTGTCGAGTGGATAGGTGGAGAAACTGTGTTTTTGAGGCGTTGAAGGACACCAGGTTCCTCTTGCCCCATTCGGAAATAATAGTAAGGTCTGAGGCTAAGCGTTCTGCAGCCTCCAGCCTTTAGTCGTTAAGTTCCTGTAGGGTGGGTCTTCTTGAGAATGTGGTCCTGGTGGTGGTGCTTGGGGTGGTGTCCATGGAGGAGAGATGCTGGCATGTTGGTGGTTCTCTGCATGGTAATTTACTAGAACTAGATTATTCTCTAACATGGCTTTGTGAGGGATTTTGGTCTGATTTATGGATATGTGTCTGGACCCCTGAAATAGTCTGATTTAAAAACATTTCAGTAATGTCACTGACAAGTCAAATGGAAGCATACAACACAGCATTAGTGCTGAAAACGAATTACAGCCCTTCTGCCTGACGACAGGCACCACCGCCCGGGAAAAAACTGTCATGTACATCACTTCAGATTCCAGTACAGATTGCACACTATCGGAAGTAGGAAGATGGAGGAATTAGACAATTTGTTCCTAGAGGATGACTATACAGAATACAGATCACCTGTGCTTAATCCTTTGTATATGCCCCACATCCAGCGGCAGATGCTTTCTGTGTGGCAAGAGTTATGTTTACAGTTTGCATGTATATGAGTTCTGAGCCAACTCTAATTTTCTCCTTGTTTTTTTTTTTTTTTTTTTTTTTTTTTTTTACATTGCTGCCTATTGCGCCGGTAGGCTTCTTCCCGGTGGATCCTGATGGTCGGTCCAAGGCTTCATTCCGGTGGGTCCTGATGGTCGGCCCAGCCCGTTCTGGCGCAGGCGAGTGTTTATAGTGGCGCCATCTTGCATTGGCTCATGCTGCCCTCCCAGAGCTCATTTTTGATCCTTGAATCTAGAGTCCGGGTTGATAGGTGGTCTTCTGGACAGCATGTGGGTAGTTTTAAGCCACTCGGCGGCGGCTGAAAAATCCCAGCTTGGTGGCACCGGGCGGGGATTGAACTCGCGTCCTCCTGAACACGAGGCCGTTACTTTGACGACTCAGCCACCGCCTCCCCATGTTTTAGATTGATGTCAACTATGATATTGTAAAAATATATATTTCCTCACCTGCACATGATGATTATGTTAAGAGATGATGCAAGAAATTAACCAGCATACAAAAAAACAGCACTGCTCCGGGATTAAAGTCACAGCTACAAAATAGTTGGACAACGCTGCCTAGGATCAAAAAGATGCTAAATGTCTATAGAAAATGCAGCATCTTCCCTTCTTTCCCTTGCCTTATGTCATTTTCAGTTTTTATTTAATGTGAAATGATCGGAAAATAAATATTTCTTTATACAACACCAACTTTCTGGGTCTCAGAGAGCATTATATTCTATATTTCATTCTTCAAAAAAAAAATTCCGACGGGAATTTGACTGCTGTGGTGCTGTGGCTATTCCTCGCTGATTGACCAGTGAAAAGTGTTTGTCTTTTGGGAAAACATATAACTGAGCACTTTTGGTCTCATTTACTTTTGTATGCATCCGTCTGACTTGTCGGTGACACTACTGAAAACCCATTAACACCGTATCCAATATCTGGAGTATAGAAGTGTGACTTATAGAGTTTACTGTATTCTTTATATATATATATATATATATATATATATATATATAGATATATATATATATATATATATATATATATATATATATATATATATATATATAAACTAGTCAGCACAAATGGTTTGAGGCTCAGTAAATGTAACATGCTGAAAATTTTAGAATTTTGCCTTATTGATTACTTTGGCATGGACTAAATATGGGAAGAGGGATGAGAAAGAAATGGATATGAGAACTTTATTATTACCTTCAATATATTGCTGTATGTAGAATCATGTTCAAAACTGACTGGCATATATACTCTCTAATTCTATTACAATTTCAGTTTCAGACAGAGGCACTACACCGTGATATCCTCAACAGGAATAAAACAGCATTCAACCAAGTTATTGAGCGGTACATTTCCCTGGCACACGGACTTCCTCCTCCACTAGATGAATGTCCCTACCAGTCTCCACACAACAGCAAAAACAAACCAAGTTCAACTCCCTTATACCCCCAGAAGAACCTTTCCAGGACAGGTGCAACCATAAAAACCAGCACTGTCTCCCCAGCGATCTCATTGAGGCAAGATTCATGTTGTGATGAGGATGATCTTGTTAGAGAAGTGGAGGAATCACTGCAGAGGAGGAAACAACAGCTTGGGTTAAGTGATGACTTTATATGTGAGGAGATAGAGGATAATGACGTTGATGAGGATGACCCCACTTGGGATGGCTCTCATTACCATGCCAGGGTGAATTTACCCAGCAGACTGCATAAAAAGAGAAAACTTTCTGATAATCTAATAACAAACACAGTGGGGTCATCTGATGAAAACAAGTCTCGAAAGAAAGCAAAAGCACCTGTGGATGAAGTAAGCCTTTCCCAAAACAAAACTGCTGATTTGAGGAAGCTTTCTGTGCAGGGCAGGCTTTCAGATGTGAGCAACTTACCAAGAAGAAGAGGTAGACCTCCCAAAAGAAAGTCAGTGCTGGAGGTGAATGATGAGGGTAATATATCAAAGAAAAGATGCAGATTACCCAAACAAAAGTCAGTGCAGGTGAGCAATGATGAAAACAAAGAACCTAAACGGAGAGGCAGGCCACCCAAGAAGACTCAAACATTGAGTCTGAACCCCACCAAGGGCAAAACTTCAAACAAAACGTCATCTGATGAAAACAAAGAACCTAAACGGAGAGGCAGGCCGCCCAAGAAGACTCAAACATTGAGTCTGAACCCCACCAAGGGCAAAACCTCAAACAAAACGTCATCTGATGAAAACAATGTGCCACAAAAGAGAGGCAGACCATTCAAACAGAAAGCAACAGGGACTCTTAAGATCCACACTCAAGACTGTAGTGTAGTGCTGAGAAGGCTTGGTGGGGGCAGTGAGGGCATCCAGTCTGTAAATAAAACAAATGAAACCAGGACAGTGTGCAGTATTAGAGGTGCAGAAGAGGAGGAGCAAAGACCTCAAGAGAGCAGTGATGGTATTGTGAAGTTGGTGCAGGAGGCAGTGGGAGGGACTGCTGGTATTCTGCATAGGGTTGAATATGGGAAGTATATAATCTGCCTCCTTGACACCATGGACACGATGCTTATCATGGTAAATCAAAACTCACCCAGTGAAACTAGTTCTGGCAAAGAAACAGAAGCAACTACAGGAAAGACTTCCAAAAAAGAGAAGAAAAAAGCCCAAGGAAGAGAACAGAGTACAAGAACTCATACTGGCAGCAACATGGAAGCAAACACACAAGTAGAACAAACTGTCAATAAAATTACTAACACAGAGAAAAGAAAAAAGGTAGATCAAACAGCTAAAAAAACTAACAACAAAGAAAAAGAGAAAAAAGCCATAGAAAAACAGCAGACAATGGATAAGAAAGCAAGGAGTAGCACAAGAACTGAATCCTCACTCCATCATGAGGCGATGCAACAGTCTGAGTCAACTGTTGAACATCCTACAGTGAAAAAGATGGGACAGAATAACAGCCGAAAAAGGGAGCACAGCTCAAACGCAGTCAAGTCACCGAAGAGACAAAGGAATGAGCCAAGCGTGCCCGCCAAGGCTTCTGTTGCAACACACCTGGCCATAGATGCCATGTTGTCACCTGGGCAGAATAGCGGCATTGTTCCCAGCAGTGAAGGCAATGTGCTGAAGAGATTACATGTTGATCCAGATGCAGGAACAGATAAAGTTACAGGTCAGTTTATGCAGCATGAACTTCCTAACACCGGTGAATCACCAAATCAGCCAAAAAAAGCACGTGACCTAGAAGTCTCTGACAGAAGTCTTTCTTCCGATGGGTCAGAGTCAGAGTCACAGTATGAAGACAGATTGCTTACTGATAGTGATGAAGATGACATGATTTCAGAATTTAGTGCAACCCAGAAAAAGAAGAGCTTCCTCCATCAGACACGAGAAAGGCTGAAAAGAAGGAATTACAGACCAAAGCACAGAGAGTCAGTGAGCAAAGTTATATTCGATAGTGACGATGACATCCTTATTATGGAACCGCCCAAGCCTGTGCCCATGTCAGAAGACAAGAAAGACAACACAAATTCTGAAAACAGCCAGAGCACAAAGGGGGTGCAGGGCAGACCCATCATGGCATCACCATATGTTTCCCTGAAGACCCAAAGACCCATTAGGAGAGCTGCAGGTGGACACCAGCGAAGCCTGACCACTAGCAGTTCCTACATCCAAGGCCTCATCAGTAACTCCATCATGAAGAATGTTCCAGAGATGATGACTTCGGCCTCAACCAGGGTACCAGTGGACGGTCAAACAGAGGAGGAACCTGACCCTGAGGACATGTGGGATCTCCTGCCAGCCCTCCCCCAGCGGTCCTCCAGCTCCCTTGCCGCAAGGGCTGCCAAGACCAGCCTGCAAGAATCTGGCATAACGGTGGGTGTTCTGTGATCAACTTTATTTCCATCATTGTGAAAGTTTTTTTTAATGTTTTGCTCCTCCACTTCCTTCTTCCAGTTGTAACTATTTGAATTAGCATCATTTCCCAGCATGAAAAGCCTGACTATTAAACCACTAATCATTACTAAGCAGCATATATCTCATTTTGTTTCCTCCAGTTTTCTGTCTTTTCTATCATTCATTACTTATTAATTCATTTACCTCTCTATTCCTTCTATCATTCGTTCATTCATTCATCCCACAGGAGACTGCAGCCACTGCTCCAGAGAGGCCAACAACTGTCACCAGCACCAACATTAGTGGTGCAGTCATCACATCAAAGGTATACTATATACTTTTCTAGATGAAAAAAAAGAAAAATATCAATTGATTAATAGATTTACATATATTTCAGATATTCAAGAATTTATTATTTATATAAGTTGATGTATTCATTCACTTATTTACTATTTTATATTCCTATTTGAGAGATGTATGGAGGTCAGTTGTATTTAAGGAGATTGGTTGTAATGTAAGACTATAAAAATTTTTGGCAGGCAGATTATATACTTCCCATATTCAACCCTATGCAGAATACCAGCAGTCCCTCCCACTGCCTCCTGCACCAACTTCACAATACCATCACTGCTCTCTTGAGGTCTTTGCTTCTCCTCTTCTGCACCTCTAATACTGCACACTGTCCTGGTTTCATTTGATTTATTTACAGACTGGATGCCCTCACTGCCCCCACCAAGCCTTCTCAGCACTACACTACAGTCTTGAGTGTGGATCTTAAGAGTCCCTGTTGCTTTCTGTTTGAATGGTCTGCCTCTCTTTTGTGGCACATTGTTTTCATCAGATGACCTTTTGTTTGAGGTTCTGTCCTTGGTGGGGTTCAGACTCAATGTTTGAGTCTTCTTGGGTGGCCTGCCCCTCCGTTTGGGTTCTTTGTTTTCATCAGATGACCTTTTGTTTGAAGTTCTGTCCTTGGTAGGTTCAGACTCAATGTTTGAGTCTTCTTGGTGGCCTGCCTCCGTTTGGGTTCTTCGTTTTCATCATTGCTCACCTTCTGCACTGACTTTTGTTTGGGCAATCTACATCTTTTCTTTGATATATTACCCTCATCATTCACCTCCAGCACTGACTTTCTTTTCGGAGGTCTACCTCTTCTTCTTGGTAAGTTGCTCACATCTGAAAGCCTGTCCTGCACAGAAAGCTTCCTCAAATCAGCAGTTTTGTTTTGGGAAAGGCTTACTTCATCCACAGGTGCTTTTGCTTTCTTTCAAGACTTGTTTTCATCAGATGACCCCACTGTGTTTGTTATAAGATTATCAGAAAGTTTTCTCTTTTTATGCAATCTGCTGGGTAAATTCACCCTGGCATGGTAATGAGAGCCATCCCAAGTGGGGTCATCCTCATTATCCTCTATCTCCTCACATATAAAGTCATCACTTAACCCAAGCTGTTGTTTCCTCCTCTGCAGTGATTCCTCTACTTCTCTAACAAGATCATCCTCATCCCAACATGAATCTTGCCTCAATGAGATCGCTGGGGAGACAGTGCTGGTTGTTATGGTTGCACCTGTCCTAGAAAGGTTCTTCTGGGGGTATAAGGGAGTTGAACTTGGTTTGTTTTTGCTGTTGTGTGGAGACTGGTAGGGACATTCATCTAGTGGAGGAGGAAGTCCGTGTGCCAAGGAAATGTACCGCTCAATAACCTGGTTGAATGCTGTTTTATTCCTGTTGAGGATATCACGGTGTAGTGCCTCTGTCTGAAACTGAAATTGTAATAGAATTAGAGAATATATATGCCAGTCAGTTTTTAACATGAGTCTACATACAGCAATATATTGAAGGTAATAATAAAGTTCTCATATCCATTTCTTTCTCATCCCTCTTCCCATATTTAGTCCATGCCAAAGTAATCAATAAGGCAAAATTCTAAAATTTTCAGCATGTTACATTTACTGAGCCTCAAACCATTTAAAGTGCTGGTTTATATATATATATATATATATATATATATATATATATATATATATATATATATATATATATATATATATATATATATAAAAGAATACAGTAAACTCTATAAGTCACACTTCTATACTCCAGATATTGGATACCGTGTTAATGGGTTTTCAGTAGTGTCACCGACAAGTCAGACGGATGCATACAAAAGTAAATGAGACCAAAAGTGCTCAGTGATATGTTTTCCCAAAAGACAAACACTTTTCACTGGTCAATCAGCGAGGAATAGCCACAGCACCACAGCAGTCAAATTCCCGTAGGAGTTTTTTTTTTGAAGAATGAAATATAGAATATAATGCTCTTTGAGACCCAGAAAGTTGGTGTTGTATAAAGAAATATTTATTTTCTTGTCATTTCACATTAAATAAAAACTGAAAATGACATAAGGCAAGGGAAAGAAGGGAAGATGCTGCATTTTTTATAGACATTTCTATAAGTTAAAAGCCAACTGGGAAAATTGGGAATAACCCCTTGTACATGGCCATGGTTATTTACCGGATCCAGTTTCTCCTCAGCCGAAACAATACCCGTAGCGGTTAAAATGATATAAGTAGATAAGGGAAGAGAACGAGAAATACGAACCACAGCTTGGGTTGGCACGCATGTATAATTGTTGTATATATATTTATACGTTACTAGAAAACAAGGGAAAATTAAGTTTAGAATTAGCATACAAAAAGACAACCTCAGAAAGGCAGATTAATGTGCCAAGCTGAAAGGCAAGAAGGGAGAGTGTTGGAACCTGGTGAAGGCCACGTCACCAGGAAAGGTAGCGAGGCAACCGCTCTGCCTGGCCAGATTCATTCGGGACTTAACCTTTCCACGGCACAGGTAAGCTCACCGCTCACTAGAGTCCTGAGTGTCTGGGAGTGAGAGATAGCCCTAGCCGGCGTTCATTAGTGATTCATTCAGGACTTAACCTTTCCACGGCATAGGTGAGGGCGCGAGACAGCTGAAGGCCAGTGTCCCGGGCTAGGCAGGCGAGTGGCCCGCCATCTTGAAGCCGCCCCAATTGAGAGTCGGGAATGGACCCAGATGCCAGTGGTGAACAAGGGTCATGCCCTCAGTCATGAGTGCCTGAACTGAGCCAAGGTAAGGGCGAGCCAGTCCAGTCCCTGCCGCCCCCGAGACCAGCAGGCTGGTGATGGGAGTAAACGCCTCCGAAACCCCCCCTTTAGGCACGGCACAACAGCATATTGTGTAGCTCTCAGGGGTGGGTTTCATCATAGTGCTCTCCCAAGCGTGGTGACGTCACGCGCAGTTGGGAGAATTTCTTGGGCATGTTTCATCACCGCGCCACAAGCACTTCCAAGTAGGATTGGGAGTGGTCTTGGGAGAAACCAGCGTTGCCAATCTTCCGCCGCTTACGTCTAATATGTCTTCAGTTAACCTAAATTACAATTCTTATGTATAATTATGGAATTATAAATATAAACAATTGATATTTAGTTGAAATACAGCGATTGTATCTTCATTGTAAGGAATATGTGCACGTATTTTTGTTCCATCTGCATCTTCAACGGCACCACGGTGTAAACAAACATTTAGTGAGTCGTGAGTAGACCCTGGCCACCTCGCCACCATGTCTCGCAGCTTATACTGTGCATCAAATATTACTTGCACATTGATGCTGTGGTAGTTATTGCGGTTGACGTACACTTTTTCGTGCTCATGTGGGGCCACTATTCTTACGTGGGTGCCATCAACAGTACCCACCACACCGGGAAAACCAGCAATTTCGGCAAACTCCGCCTTCATTCTCTGCTGTTCCCCCCCGGTTTAAAAGGAAGCCCATGAGCCGCCTCATATTCTCTTGTGTCACGAGAGCATCCACAGTCTGGGTGATGATTCTGCTGACTGTGGCCCGGGAAACTCCAAAGTCATCTGCGCTGTACTGCTGCATTTTCCCGGTGGCGAGGTATCGCAGAGTCAACGCCACTTTCAGCTCCGCAGACCGCATCGGCTCCTCTCAGTCCTGTTGCCAATCACGTGTCGCACCAAGTCAGTGACGAACAACAGGCCAGCACGATCCACCCTGTACCTCTTCTTGAACTCGGTGTCATCGTATTCATTAAAGATGTCCCTTCTCGGGCGAAAATTCCTTGGTCGGTGCTGGCGGGGTTGTTCACGGGCTGCCATGTTTACAGTCTGACGCTTGGAACCTTCCTTGGGAGCGCTTGGGAGACCCCGCACGGCCTCCCAAGGCAGCAAGCGAGATAGGCAGAGTTCCAAGGCTTGGGAGCTTTTGTGAAACATGCCCAAGGTTTCTCGCACGCTTGGGACTCCTTGAGCACACTTCCAAGGACTTGGGAACTTTGATGAAACCCACCCCAGGCCTCCACCAAGCCAAGGAAATTGTGTCAAACAGGCAAGGGGCACCCGCTTTGTGAACGACGGCCTAACAGTGACCTCACCCCCCCTTTAGCTGTAACAGTCTGATCTTTCTCTCATACTTACTCTTTTCTTCCTATTTTTGTTATGAGTGTTTTATTTTGTGTGTGCACGCCGGTGCAGGAACTTGAAATCGGAGTGTCTAGCCAATCGGGCGGTAGCCCTGTGATATATCCCGACATGTGTTCATCTATCTCGTGTGTAGCATTTATCGATAAGAATGTTAGGGATTAGAAGAAAGGTTTTCACGTTTGTAAACAAAACATGCTACACTTCCTTCGTCTAGTGATGATATGGTTAGAACCAGAGACCCATAGACGACTTTTTCTGGAAGAGGTTTACGCCTGTGACTCCAGCTCCATAGCCTCAGTCATACTATTAGGTAGGGTTTTCTTTTTTTTGGTGGATATTTTGAACTGTGTATTTAAATGCAATTTTGTATTAACCAAAACATGCTACACTCCCATCGGGAGTGAGGATAATTGTTTGGGGGAAGGGAACTTGGGATGCAAATCAATAAATTGTCTTCTGCCTATGTCCTGTATTAATGCATACAGCCTTCCTAGCCTACGGTGCAGTCTCACAATCTCCCCCCACCACGACCTCCGAAGGCAACCACGACCCCACACTACCAAACTTTGGACTGAGGATCCCATCTACCTCAAGGAACAACCCATAGTAAGCTGGGGAACGACGGATACTATCTACCAGGTGGGACAGTTGTTAAAGTCAAGGGTTGCCAGGCCTGCCAGGGCAGGGAGAGTCTGGGGACTAAACAGTTAGTTTAGTTCCGCCCCACCTGGTTCATAGAACTGCCATTCCTCACTTACAGGTTTTGGGGGTTGTGCCATATTACAACCTCCTGGTGGCAGCTTACAGAGGGGGAACAGCAGGGAATCGAACCCAGCCGTACACTCTCTGTGAGGTTGAGGCATCTTAGCGTCACTATTTTTCCTCTTCCTCCCCTTTTTTTATTTTTCAACCTGTGATGGCCAGGGGTCGAACTCGGGGCTGTTATACTCTTATGGAATATGCATCTCATGTGTGGGGGGGCTCCACTTATACAGCTCTTCTGGACAGAGTGGAGGCTAAGGCTCTTCATCTCATCAGCTCTCCTCCTCATACTGATAGTCTTCTACCTCTTAAATTCCGCCGCGATGTTACCTCTCTATCTTCTATCAATATTTCCACGCTGACTGCTCTTCTGAACTTGCTAACTGCATGCCTCCCCCCCTCCCGCGGCCCCGCTGCACACGAATTTCTACTCATGCTCATCCCTATACTGTCCAAACCCTTATGCAAGAGTTAACCAGCATCTTCACTCTTTCATCCCTCATGCTGGTAAACTCTGGAACAATCTTCCTTCATCTGTATTTCCTCCTGCCTACGACTTGAACTTTTTCAAGAGGAGGGTATCAGGACATCTCTCCTCCCGAGTTTGACCTTTTTTTTTTTTTTTTTTTAACGTTGTGGCCTATTGCACCGGTAGGCTTCTTCCCGGTGGATCCTGATGGTCGGTCCAAGGCTTCTTTTCGGTGGGTCCTGATGGTCGGCCCAGCCCGTTCTGGCGCAGGCGAGTGTTTATAGTGGCGCCATCTTGCACTGGCTCGTGCTGCCCTCCCAGAGCTCATCTTTGATCCTAGAATCTAGAGTCCGGGTTGATAGGTGGTCTTCTGGACAGCATGTGGGTTGTTTTAAGCCACTCGGCGGCGGCTGAAAAATCTCAGCTTGGTGGCACCAGGCGGGGATTGAACTCGCGTCCTCCTGAACACGGGGCCGTTACTCTGACGAGTCAGCCACCGCCTCCCCAAACACCTCTTTAGGACACCTCTTTTATTTCTTTCTTAGGAGCAGCGAGTAGCGGGCTTTTTTTTTTGTTATTGTTTTCTTTTTTGTGTGCCCTTGAGCTGCCTCCTTTGTTGTAAAAAAAAATAAAAAATAAAAAATAAAAAATTAACAGAACTCCACCTTAAGGGGGGCGATAACTGGGTATTTTTGACGAATATATTTAAAATTGGACAAGTACATGTTTTTCGCTCAGCATGGCGGGGAAACCCTAAATTACCATGTGGTGAGGTTTGTTTTCGTAAAATTAAAACCCCTCCCCCTTGGGGGGGCTTTTGCGTCATAGTCGGACATGCGCGTCATAAGACGCTCATGTCAACATATGCGGTATCATTCATATATACGTAAAAATAGCATTAGAATACTTTATTCTTTGTCATCTGTCATCCTCTCTTCTTCGCGCGGAGAGGCAGGGGAGGAAGAGAGGTGCCACCGCGCCAGTGCCAAGCGAGACACAGACGAGAAAAGTATGTCGTACTTTTCTCTCCTCTCCAGCCCAAAAAACCGTCCTTACAAATGATGTACAAGCGCAAGGCAACCAGAAAAAGAGTCACCAACATCAAGAGGTCTTATGGAGCGGCCAAACCTCAAATAACAAGCAAGAGAGTAGCGTAGCAGCAAGGCACTCTCCGAGGCACTCAAGCGCTACGCGGGAGTGCCACGGCCCAGATGCCTGATCAGTCTCCAGTAAGTCAACAAGATATACAAAATAATATGTGAAAATTTCATGCCAATCAAATAAATGCAAATGGCAGGACAGGAATGAAATGTAAAAAAATCTTTAGGAGCCAATATCCCAAAAATTAGTTTTTTAAACTTAAAATACCCCCCCGGAAGCGAACGTTCGCGAGCTTCACATACACTGTTCATCTCAGGTTTATCAAGGCACTTTTAAGGTTTGTGATTCATGTACGTCAAACAAACGTTTAACGAACGTTTTATGCATAGAGTTGTGATTCAATATGTGACTAAATATTACTGCAATATACTCTTATATCTGCTGCATGGGGTTTGTTAGCTTAAATATTGAAATTACTGTTATCCTAAGGTTTATAAAATTACTTTTAAGGATGGTGAATCACAAACGTTTAACAAACGTTTAACAATCGTTTTTATCATGTGGTCAACACTTTAATTGATAAGCTGTAACTCTATATAACACAAATGATAGTGTTTTCTCGTAATGGTTTCAATACTCCCACAGCCAGAAATATTGATTCAAAAGTTGTTCAAATTAATCATGCGCAAACATCTTTTTCACCTTTTGATTGCAGACTTTTTTGATCCCTCCTCAAAACTGTTATAAGTTTTTTGGTCAGAAAATGGGAGCACACAAAGCTCTCATTAATATTGTATGCACACACACACACACACAC
>NC_066557.1:33759-161988 GCF_024679095.1 Eriocheir sinensis
TTCTCCTTACGTCACTCTTTCCTCCTCCTCCTCCTCCTCCTCCTTCTTCCTCCTCCTCCTCTTCCTCCTCCTCTTCCAATCTTCCTAAACACACACGTCTCTCCTCCTGTCCCATTCCTGCAGCGTCTCTTGCCTTCTCCTCTTCCTCCTCCTCCTCCTCCTCTTATATACTCGTCCTCTTTGATCCTTCTTTTTCTCCTTCCTCTCCTTTCTTCCTAAATTCTCCTTCCACTCCTCTTTCATTCATTCTTCTTTCTTCCACCTTCTTCTCTCTTCCTTGTAGTTCTTGTATCATTCTATCTCCTCCTCCTCCTCCTCCTCACAACTGTATTGAGAGTCTGCAGCAGGAAGCGAAGTAGAAGTTCTTAGTATTCTTATTGCAGAGTGACGTTGGAGGTGACTCTTCTGAATACATGTTTGTATGCCTGTGTTGGGTGTGTTATGTTGGCCTAACCTGTGCTGTGTTGTGTTGTAGTTGTTGTTGTTGTTGTTGTGTTGTTTAATCGTAATTCTTGTATCCCTTTCAGAAACACAGCAAGGAGGACTTCAAATTCGATCACATGAGAGAGTTGAGAGAGTTGAGAGAGAGAGAGAGAGAGAGAGAGAGAGAGAGAGAGAGAGAGAGAGAGAGAGAGAGAGAGAGAGAGAGAGAGAGAGAGAGAGAGAGAGAGAGAGAGAGAGAGAGAGAGAGAGGAGATCAATCACATATCCTAATCATTACTCAGATGAGTAGAAAAAAAAATAATAATAAAATAGACGAAGAAAATAAATATATTTATAAATATAAAGAGACGAGAAAACTGTTTACACACACACACACACACACACACACACACACACACACACACACACACACACACACACACACACACACACACACACACACACACACACACACACACACACACACACACACACACACACACATAATGAAAAAAAAAATACTAAAAAGAAGAAAATAATTAAGTAAAGCCAACAAGTATACACTGTGTGTGTGTGTGTGTGTGCGCGTGTGTGTGTGTGTGTGTGTGTGTGTGTGTGTGTGTGTGCAACCAGGATTATGGTGCTTGTTGCTAGTGTCTCCTCCTCCTCCTCCTCCTCTCCTCCTCCTCTTCCTTCCTTCCTTCCCCTCCTCTCTTCATCTCCTCCCTCCTCCTCCTCCTCCTCCCTCCTTTTCTTCTCTCTCCTCGCTCTCATTCTCCTCTCACCTCTTCTTCCTCTCTCCTCCCTCCTCCTCCTCCTCTCCTCCCTCCCCTCCTCCTCCTCCCTCCTCCTTCTCTCCTTCACCTTCTTCCCCTCATTCTCTATAAATATACCCCTTCCTTCTTCCCTTTCCTTCCTCCTTCCCTTCTTATCAAACACACACACACACACACACACACACACACACACACACACACACACACACACACACACACACACACACACACACATCCTTCTCTTCCTTTCCTCTCTCCTCTTCCTCCTTTTCATCTCTGTCATACCCTTCACTGCCTCCTTCCTTCCTTCCTTCCTTCCTTCCTCTCTCTCTCCCTCTCCCTTCCTTCTCTTCCTTTTTCTCCTCCCTTCTTTACCTCTATCCCTATTTCTCCTCCATTCTTTCCCTCTCCTCCTCTCTCTTCTTCCCTCTCCCCCTCTCTTTCCTTCCTTCTTTCCTGCCCTCTCTCTCCCTTCTGCCTTCCGCTCCTCACTCTCCCTGTCCCTCCTTCCTTCTCCCCCTTTCTTTCCTTTCTTCTCTCCCCCTCTCTTTCCTTCCCTCTCTCCTCTCTCCTCGAAGCGGGCGTGTCATGTAATTACAGAAGGACTTACAACCCCTCACGCTTACACTATCTTCTCATTCCTTCTTTCTCCTTCCCTCTCCCCCCCTCTCTTTCCTTCCTTCTCTGTCCCTCTTCCTTCCTTTACTCTCTCCCTCTCTTTCCTCGAAGCAGGCGTGTCATCTAATCACAGAAACACTTACAACACCTCACGCTTACACTATCTCCGCCTCTCTTTCCTTTCTTCTCTCTCTCCCTCTCTCTTCCTTCCCTCTCGCCCACTCTCTCCTCGAAGCAGGCGTGCCATCTAATCACAGGAACACTTGCATCTCACGCTTACACAATCTAATGCTTGCTTACACCCACTCATCGCTGGCTCAGACATGCACAGATAACGCTAGCGAAATCAGCACCATCGCCAGCATCACCACCACCACTGCAGCATCACGATCTCTGCAAACACTACCACTATAACCGTCACGACCACCACCATACACACCATGACTATTAGTACCATTGCCATCACCATAACCTTTGCTATCTTGTACCTGTATCCTCCTCCTCCTCCTCCTCTTCCTCCTCCTTAACTAACAGCATTTGCATCTCTATTTCGTTTTCTTCTTCCTTCTCCTCCTCCTCCTCCTCCTCCTGCTTCGTTACCTTCATTACCTACCTCCACCTCTTTCACCTCCTCTTCCTCTTCCTACTTCCTCGTCCTCCATCACCACTTTCTCTCTCCACCTCTTCCACCTCCACCACCACCACCACCACCAGCCAGCCACTTCCTTAAAAATGGAAGGAAAATATGATAAGAAAAGAAAATATTGGCTTGATAGAGGAGAGAGAGAGAGAGAGAGAGAGTGTTCCACCTTATTTTTATTCCAAGGTCTTATAGCTGTCATTTTCTTATACTTTTCTCTCTCTCTTTTTCTCTCTTTTACCGTTAATGTGCCAAGGGTGGAGAGACACGCGCGAAGGCTGATTAAATGCTCACCTGTGTGTGGATTTTGAGGTTTAATTAAGCATATAGAGTTAAAAGGTTATCGTTAGTAGTAGTAGTAGTAGTAGTAGTAGTATCGTTACTGCTACTACTACTAGACTATCACATTATATTCTGATTTTTATTATTTTAACTCGTATTTACTCTTTTTATTTTAATTTTTATTCCTAATCATACTTTTTTCTTTAACAACAATCACTACCACAACAACAATTACTACTACTACTACTACTACTATTACTACCACTAATAATAATAATAATGGTAATAATAATAATAATAATAATACTAAGCTAAGATAAGGGTTTCGTATTTTATTTATAAGGAAACTGAGACGCATTCGATTCATTTTACATTTGGGTCATACAACGTAGATAGGATTGAAAGTGAGGGCATCCTCCTCCTCCTCCTCCTCCTCCTCCTGCATTCCTCTTCTTCTTCTTCTTCCTCCTCCTCCTTCTCCTCCATAGTTATAGAAAGTTTGACTTTTTTTTTTCTTCGGGTTATTGCATGGTTCTCTCTCTCTCTATCTATCTATCTATCTATCTATCTATATTTCTCACTTTTCTCAGGTATTCCTCTTTTCTTTCTCTATTTCCTCTATTTATTCATTGTTCTCTCCTCTCTTACCCCTTTTTCTCTTCTTTCTCACCGTCTATCTATCTCTATCTATCTATCTGTCTATCTATCTCTATATTTCTCGCTTTTCTCAGGTATTCCTCTTTTCTTTCTCTATTTCCTCTATTTATTCATGTTTTCTCCTCTCTTACCTCTCTTCTCTTCTTTCTCTCCGTCTATCTATCTGTCTGTCTATTCATCACTACGACAACACTATCTTTTCAACCTTTCCATTACTTTCACATTATTTCAACATCATTTTATCGCCATTTCTATTACCAGCACATTTTACAACACTACTTTATTATCCTATTTATTGCTACCACCTTTTTCAACACTTCTGCTGACCTTTCCCTCACCGCCACAGTTTCCAACACTTTAATTCCGCCTTTCCATTACCACGAAACAACTTTTTAACTTTATTCTCTTCCTCCCGTCGCTGTAGATCCTGGTGGTTGTGGTGGAGAGCCTGAACCAGCTCCTCTACTCTATTTCAATACCTTTTTATAACTTTCTATTATTTTCTTACACCTTCACATTGTCCAGTACATACCAGACTTTCCATTACAATCCTTCTCTCAGCATGTTCTTCCCCCCGTCGCTGCAGATCCGGCTGGTGGTGGAGGAGGGCCTTAACCAGTTCCTCTACTCTATTTCATTACGTTTTTATAACTTTCTATTATTTTCTTACACCTTCACATTATCCAGTACGTACCAGACTTTACCTAACAATCCTTCTCTCATCTTGTTCTTCCTCCCGTCGCTGCAGATCCGGCTGGTGGTGGAGGAGGGCCTTAACCAGCTCCCATACTCCGATCTCACCATCACCACGCCCACGGGATGCCAGTACCAGGGCCTACAGTTCGTCAAGGGCAACTGCGGCGTGTCTATCGTTCGCTCCGGGGAGGCCATGGAGCAGGTAGGCGAGGGTGCTGGGTGGGGTGGGGAATTCGTGAAGGATTTAAGATGCTGGTTAACTCTTGCATAAGGGATTGGGATAGTAGTGGCGTAGTTGGCCGGGGATGTTAATAGCGGTGGTAATGTTTGTTATGTTAATGTAAGCGACAAGAAGATCGCACCCAAGTATTGGCAGAAGTTACCTGACTGCTTATTTTTGGTGATTTGTGATGTGGACCGCTGTAAACATCCTTCCTCCTCCTCCTCCTCCTCCTCCGCCCTTCTCCTTTTACTTCCCCGCCCCCCTCTTCGTCTCTTCTTCCCCCTCTCTCTCCCCTTGCTCGTTTTTCCAGTTTCCCCTCCTCCTCCGCCCTTCTCCTTTTACTCCCCCTCCCTCTTCTTCTCTTCTTCCCCCTCTCTCTCTCCCCTTTCTCGTTTTTCCAGTTTCCCCTCCTCCTTCTCCTCTCTTCCTCCTTCTCCGCACTAAGTAATCACAACTTATGCCAAGGTTACCGCTTTTAGACCTATATATTATTTGGCATCTGGTGTTGACGACCTTGACGCGAGTAAATGGAGCAGAAAAAAGAAAAAAAGCCGTACATCTTGTTGCTGAAGTTGAATGCTCTGTTTTGTTTGTTTATCGATAATGTTACTTGATTTCCCGTGTCACCTAAAAGAGGAGAAAATGTTAGCGATAGGCCATGCATATATGAATTAATTGTGTGTATAATGTGACTGACTGACAGCTAGATTAAAAGAAAATAATGACAATGCTCTAGGTTTAATTTTTTTGTTACTTTTTATTTTAGTTTTTAAGATGAATTAAGTAAAAATAATCAAGTATTAATAGTCTCATATGCAGCAAAAATGTATTAATTCGTTTTTTGTGCTGTTTTATGTATTCTAGAATCTGATCGTTATAATATTCTGCGTTTTAGAGTTCAGTCTGTTAATCTTTTGTTTTATTTTTCGTAACTCTAGAATCTGACTTTTTCATGTAAAACTCTGCCTTGTTTTTCCTTTCCTTTTAGTTTCCTTTGTTAATCTTTTGTTTTCTTTCTCGTAACTCTAGAATCTGACTTTTTCATGTAAAACTCTGCCTTGTCTTTCCTTTCCTTTTAGTTTCCTTTGTTAATCTGTTTTCATTTTCTTTCTCGTGACTCTAGAATCTGATTGTAATACTCTGCCTTGTCTTTACTTTACTCTTAGTTTCCTTTGTTAATCTGTTTTCATTTTATTTCTCGTTACTACAGAATCTGATTGTTTTTATATACCACCCACCCTTGCCTTGAGTTTCCTTTGTTAATCCGTTTTTACTTAATTTATCGTACTCTGCCTTATCTAGTTCTCTTTATCTATGAATGCATCACAACAACCGTCCTCTTTCCCCTTCCTCACCTCCGTCTTTAGTTTCCCTTATCAATGTAACTCTATATCTATCTATGAATGGATAACGCCAACCGGGCCCTCCTCTTTCCCCTTCCTCACCTTCGCCTATACTTTCCCTTATCAATGTAGCTATCTATCTATCTATGAATGGATAACAACTACCCTCCTTCCTCTCCTCCTCCCATCAGGGTCTTCGGTCGTGCTGTCGCTCCATCCGGCTGGGGAAGATCTTAGTGGAGTCTGACTTGGAGACACACGAGGCGCGGGTCGTCTACGCCAAGTTCCCGGACGATATCAGCCAGCGGAAGGTCCTCCTCATGTACCCCATCATGAGTGAGTGTTCTGGGGGGCGATCTGCATGTGTTCAGGAGATTAAGGGAGGTGGGGAGGGCTTGCGTGTGTTAAGAGAAGGACGAAGAGGAGGAGGAGGGTGTGATAGTGACGGCAGAGAAGAAGGAAAGAGAAAGAGAAAGAAAGAGGTATATAGAGAAAGGAAGAGGAGGAGGAAGAAGAAGAAGACAAGGAAGAGGCAATGACAATTTTAAGGGGAGATTAGGACGAGCTGGGAAAGGTGGGCGTGTGTTGAAGGGGAGAGAAAAAGCGTTCTGATAATATTGCAACCCGTGTGTAACTAGGGAAGGAGATGGGAGGGAGGGATAGCTCAAGGGGAGAAAGAATTTAAAAAGAAAGAAATTAAGCTATGATAAAATTGCAACGAGGAGATTAGGACGAGCTGGGGAGGGTGGGCGTGTGTTGAACGGTTATAAAAAGCGGTCTGATAATATTGCAAACCATGTGTAACTAGTTGAATAATAGTCTTCACGCGGGGAAAGAGAAGGGAGTGAGGGAGAGCTACCGGGGAAAAGGAAATTAAAAAGAAAGAAAGCTATGATTATATTTCAATCCACGCATTGGTGTAATCCGTGCGTACTGACAAGATTACGCGGGGTTATTCGTGCGTTGAGGCGGGCCTGTTTCGTATTGAGCGCGTTAAAGGTGTAGGTAGGGAGCCCAGGTAGGCCTTAATTAGCGTGAGAGCGCCCACCTGCACGCTCACGGGCCATGATTACCTCACCGGGCTCACGCAAGCGGCCACGGGCTTATCCACACAAAGGAGTTTAGCTATCAAGGGATTTGCTCTTTCAACCACGCATATAGATTTAGATTCCACACATATAGATTTAGATTCGATTAGGGAGGCCACACGACTCCTTTGTTTCTGTTCTCTTTTTTTCCCGTAATGTGCGTTCAGGGAGTTTTAGTTAAGGGATTTACTCTTTCAACCACACATAAAAGGGTTCCTATATAGATTTAGATTCGATTAGGGAGGTCACACGACTCCTGTGTTTGTGTTCATCTTTTTTTCCTGTAATGCGAGTTCAAAGGAGTTTTAGTTAAGGGATTTACTCTTTCAACCACACATAAAAGGGTTCATATATAGATTTAGATTCGATTAGAGAGATCACGTGACTATATTGCTTCTGTTCTTTTTTTTCCCGTAATGCGAATTCAAGGAGTTTAAGTTATTAAGGGATTTACTCTTTCAACCACACATAAAGGGATTCAATTAAAGATTTAAATTCGATTATAGTGGACTTATATTTTGATTTCGTTACTCTTTTGTTTCTGTGACGTGAGCTCCATCTCCCATTATTTATTTTCACTCCTATACTTTACGACGTTTTAATCTATAGCTACATATTTTAATTCACAAATCAACACTTATCTAGTTTGGCATGCGGTGTGTAATTCTTTCATTCCTGTGATTATTATTCTTTCTTTTTTTGCGACGTTAATCCATAGCTACACGTAAATGTTTACAAACGAACTCTTCTTAACTTATCTATAGTCGTATGGGGCAGAGTGATTCAGCAAGTATCTCAGTCACTATCGGCGGTAGTCTCAAGTACCATCACCCTCTTACAAGGAGATAATAATAAGCAACAACATCATAATCAGTTGCTGCTAGGTAAGTTATGTCAATTCAAAGGTAAACATGACTATACCAAAATTCAACGTTGCCAGATTGTCGTACTCAGCCTCCTATATTTACCAACTTCCGGCCCCAAAACTGTCCCCTGAGCCCCAGTTACTAGATTCATTTATATTTATCGTTAAAATAGTTGATTCCTGGTGTTTCTTGGCAATAGTTAGGCGTCAAAAAACGGTAAATATGGCAATAGTTAGGCTTTAAAAAACTGTAAATATTATGCTTTGAGTACGATAATCTGGCAACAGTGACACCAATACCACCATTATCATCTTCAGCTATTACCAATCTGGCCAGTGCAGAACAAAGCCTTTTACGAGTGTCCTCTCCACCTCTCTCTTTGTCTAATGTCAGTTTTGGTCTACTTCATCCAGACGCTTTCGGCTCTTACTACAACCATTTCCTTCCTCTCTTCTCTCCTACTCTCCTTTCCTCTTCTTCCTTTTCCTCTCTTTTCTTCCCATATTTTTCCTTCCTGCATTTCTTTTTCTTTCTTCTTCATTTCTTCACGTTCAGCCATGACAAACTATCACTATAGGCTCATAAAACTACCCATGGCAATACTAACACAACCTCTGGGAAAGTCTTAGCAAATGTGTGTGTGTGTGTGTGTGTGTGTGTGTGTAGGCCCCGAAGTGGTTGAGAATATGGTCCCGGCTGCTTCGGTAAAATTGTCCTCTGTCTGTCTTGGCTATTACAGTTTATGGGTTGCTACTGTTTCTATTCATATCAATCTATTCATTATCAGTTCCACGCATCCTATGACCTTCCCTCTCCAAGCTCACTTTATAATCACAATCGTCATCAGAAAGGGAGAGGATATAGAGGAGATAAGGAGGGAGGGAGGGAAAGAGAGGGAGAGTCGGGGTACAAACTTTGGGTTCCTACCATTCATATAGATTATAGATCTATTTATTATCAGTTCCAAGCCTTTAATGACTTTCCCTCTCCAAGCTCACTTCGTAATCATAATCGTCATCAGAAAGGGAGGCGCTAGAGGAGATAAGGAGGCAAGGAGAGGAAGAGTCGGGGTACATTAAGTCGACCTTCAAACTCGGCCTTCAGATAAATCGTTCCGAAGATGCAGCTTTCCCATGCGTAGATAATGTAGTTTTTTTTTCGGTTCGCAGGGTATAGGGAGGTATAGTGACGCAGTGAAACGTTATGTATTTAAAGTTTAATCGCTGTACTTACTTTCTGAGGCACCTGCGTTGATAAATTAGGTTGATGTAGTGCATTTGCTGTATTTTCTGTATTACGTGCTGCGTGTGTCAAGCTTCGAAGTTTATACAAGAGGCGGCAAAAGAAGGTTCGGCCAGCGTGGGTCGATAAGGTTTGCGGTGTGACAAATAAGTTTTCTCTGTTCAATCCCTATACACAGTCAGTAGGGCACACATCGCTACATACATGATATCTACATACCAGTGTCCTACAAGTCGTCTTCATCCGTATAGCGCAGGTCTGTGAGGGAGGGAGGTTGTAGGTGGCTATAGGCTTGCAAGGGTATTTTTTGGTCCTTATCGTACAATGCAATGCTTGGAGGGAGGGAGGTTGTAGGTGGCTATAGGCTTGCAAGGGTATTTCTTCGTCCTTATCTTACAGTGCAGGGAGGGAGGGAGGTTGTAGGTGGCTATAGGCTTGCAAGGGTGTTTCTTCGTCCTTATCGTACAGTGCAGGGAGGGAGGGAAGGAGGTTATCGGTAGCTATGATAAGCTTGCAAGGGCGTTTCTTCGTCCTTATCGTACAGTGCAGGGAGGGAGGGAAGGAGGTTATCGGTAGCTATGATAGGCTTGCAAGTGTGTTTCTTCGTCCTTATCGTACAGTGCAGGGAGGGAGGGAAGGAGGTTATCGGTAGCTATGATAGGCTTCCAAGTGTGTTCCGCAGTGTGACCTCGATAATAAAGCCGAGCGTGTGTCTGCATAATCCTCTATACACTTGCTGGTTTGCCATTCCATTGACCCGCCCGCAGTGACTTAGAGAGCACATAAAGCTTATTGAATACCGATAATTGGATGCATGATATAATGAGTGTAATGAATAGGGTGTTGTGTAGCGATGATTAAAAGAAGAATAAAATCGATGTCGCCGGCAACAACAATGGACAAACATGAGAGAATGAATATACTTTAATTACAATATGACAAAAAAATGAAAATAACAGCAAGAGAACGAGGAGGAGGAAGAAAAAATAAAAAGAAAAGGAAAAGAATATAAGAAGAGAACATGATACGATGAAAATACTTTAATTAGAATGAACGAAGATAAAAGATGAAGAAAAAAGAGAACGAGAACGAGAAAAAGGACAAAATAAAAGCAAAAGGAATAGAGGTGGAACAATAGATAAACATAATACGATGGATATACTTTGATGAAAATGGATGAAGATAGAAAGATGAAAAAAGACAAAGATAAAAAAAAGATAGAAAGATAAAAATGATGAAGATGGAAAAATATAGAAGATAAAAAAGCTAAAAGATAAAGATAAAGATAAAGAGAGAGAGAGAGAGAGAGAGAGAGAGAGAGAGAGAGAGAGAGAGAGAGAGAGAGAGAGAGAGAGAGGACGGAGGGGGAGGGAGAAGAAGGAAGGAGAGGGAAGGAGAGGGAAAGAAAAACTGGAAATAAAAAAGAAGAATGAGAGAGAGGGAGGGAAAGGAAGAAAAGGAGAGAGAGAGAGAGAGAGAGAGAGAGAGAGAGAGAGAGAGAGAGAGAGAGAGAGAGAGAGAGAGAGAGAGAGAGAGAGAGAGCAACCGACAAGGGCAGAAGGGACTTAGATGGGCGTATACAGTAAAGGAGACGGAGGAGGAGGTGTAGAGTAAAAGGAGGGGATTGAAGGTAATAGTATTGAGGTAAGGAGAAAGTAAAGGAAGGTGAGAGAGAGGGAGAGGAGGAATATGGGTGCCTGGTAAAGGGATGGAATGTATCAGGGGGGTGAAGGGAGGGAGGAAAGGAAGGGAAGGGAAGGTAGGAGAGGGAGAGAAGGGAAGGAAAGAAAGGTAGGATAGGGCAGGTATGAAGGAATGAAATGTAGAGGAGAAGAAGAGGAAGGAAAGAAAATGGGAGAGAACAAAAAGATAAGAAAAGGGTATATTCAGTAATGAGATGAAAGGGAGAGTTAGAGAGAAGAGGAAGGAAAGGAAGGTATAGGAGGAGGAAAGAGAGAGAAGAGGAGGGAAGAAAAGAAAAGTGGAAAGGAAAAAGGTAAAGAAAAGAAGCAGGAGAGAGAGAGAGAGAGAGAGAGAGAGAGAGAGAGAGAGAGAGAGAGAGAGAGAGAGAGAGAGAGAGAGAGAGAGAGAGAGAGAGAGAGACATAAAAAGAGAGACGAATAGAAAGAAGGAAAGAGGAAGTTAAATGAAGATAAAAAGAAAAGGAAAGGGAAGGGAAGAAGAGGAGGAGGAGGAGGAGCAACAGAAAGGGTATACTAGCAACGCATCTTCAAGCTCCGTAAATAGCTGAGGTTGTCTTTGTTTAAATTACGCCGCGGAAACTGTGGCGGGTTTTGTTTGGAGGAGGAGGAGGAGGAGGAAATGCTGTTGAGTAGCTTAGTGGGTTCTCTCTCTCAGGTGTGTGCAGATACTAATTAAAAAAAAGAGAGAACAGGTGCGCGATTCCCAGGTATAGTGTTAATTATTAGGGAGTTTTCTTTGAGACCTGCAGGCTCTTGTTATTGTTGTTATTGTATTGTTTTTGTTTTTTATTGGTCTGTTTATGTGTTTTTTTTTATGTGTGGTGGAAGTCAAAGGCGTTCTCTAGCGGTGGTTTCTTCCTTACTTCATCTCGTTGCTTCTTCTTCTTCTGCTTCTTTTTCTTCTTCTTCATTTAACTCCTCCTTTTCCTGTATACCTTCCTCTCTTCTCTCCTACTCTCCTTTCCTCTTCCTCCCTTTCCTCTCTTTTCTTCCTATATCTTTCCTCTCTCTTACATCTCATTTTTTCTTCTTCTTCTTCTTCTTCTTCTTCTTCATTTCACTCCTGTACCTGTACCCTTCAACGTATCATCTTCATCAGTTTCCTTACCTTATAATCGTTGCGGCACCATGACTACATACCCAATCAGTCACCTCATTGTCATCTCTTAACCGTCCTTCATCTCTTCGTCTTACCTTCAGGCTCTGGCAACACTGTGATCAAGGCGGTGAACGTGCTGCAGGAACACGCCGTCGAGGAGGAGAACATCATCCTGCTCAACCTCTTCTCCACGCCCGCCGCGGCACGCACCGTCACCAGCGCGTTTCCCAGGGTAAGGAAGCGGCACAGAGAGAGAGGCTAACTTAGGTGGCTGGGTGGATGGGTAATTGAGATAGGCGGGTTGACAGGCTGAATGGGGGAAGGATGAGTGTTTGTCGGGCTGCATATTTTTGAAGTGTAGCCGTGTTCAGCACCCGGCACATAGAAATTAGTTAGGTTATGTCAGTTAGTTATGTTGATAAAGGTTAGTTAGGTTAATAAAGGTTAGTTAGGTTGATAAAAGTTCATTGGTTTGGTTGATAAAGGTGTATTAGTTAGGCTGATAAAGGTGCATTAGTTAGGTTGATAAAGGTTCATTCGTTAGGTTGATAAAGGTAACCCGGATTAGTTAGGTTGATAAAGTAAAGTTAGGTAAAGTTGGATGGCGGAAAGTCCTGCTACCTGGAAATACAAAGTTAAAAAATAAAAGTAAATAAGTAGTGAAAATTAAAAAAAAATATATATATAAGTGTTCCTCCCTTCTCCTTTGTTGTTTACTTGCAACAATAAACTATCAATCAATCAATCAATCAGTGTTCCTCCCTTCTCCTTTGTTGTTTACTTGCAAGAATAAACTATCAATCAATCAATCAGTATGGTGTAATTGATGAAGTTTACAAAGCTATACGTATCTTTGGTTTGTGTGTGTGTGTTTGTTCTCTCTTTCATTCTAGCGCTGCCCCACTTATCTCCACGTTATCTCTCCCCTCAGATGCACATCCTAACATCAGAGGTCCACCCCGTCGCCCCCAACCACTTCGGCCAAAAATACTTCGGCACCGACTAATAGTGAGAGGTATGGAGGGCGGCAGTGAGGGCGGGTGGACGGAATCTGCGGCGCGTGGACCCACCGAACATCCGGACATGCCAGACTTGTGGGAGAGTGCGGCTTACTATAGCTACTGTGGGGGCTTGGGGTACCTTACTATGCATGGCTGATAAAGGTAGTCCCACATACGGCAGGGTCAGTCAACACGCATACAAGGCCATAACCAAGAGAGAGATACAGAGAGAGGTTTACTGTTTTGTGGGAGCTTAGGTAACTGCCATACCGTACCTATAAAGACAATCCCACATGATGCAGGGTCAACCAACGTGTTTACAAGATCATTTTCAAGATAGATAGAAAGACATACAGAAGTTTTCCCGTATAGTAAGCTATTGGACACCCTGCCATACCGTACCTATAAAGACAATCCCACATGATGCAGGGTCAACTAACGGGACTTGTAAGATGATTTTTAAGAGAGATGGAAAGACATAGAGGTTTTTCCGTATAGTAAGATATTGGACACCCTGCCATACCCTACCTGTATAAACGATCCCACACGACACAGGGTAAACCAATACATATTAAGATGATTTCCAAGAGAGAGAAAGATATACATAGTTTTACCGTATAGTAAGATATTGGACACCCTGCCGTACCGTACCTATAAAAACTATCCCACACCACTCAGGGTCAACCAACGTTTATATTAAGATCATTTCCAAGAGAGAAAGAGAGAAAGATATACATAGTTTTTCCGTATGGTAAGATCTTGAACGCCGTGCTGTACCCTACGTATATTGACAGCCCCCTCCGCACAGGGCCCACCAGTATATCCTACTGGGCCACTTCCAAGAGAGAAATACAAAGGTTGTGCATAGTGACAGGAGCGAAGGCAAGGGGGTAAGTAGTTCGCGGTCGTAAGAAGGGGAGAGCGTATATCAACCTCCTGTTTTCATTGTCGCTATATCGGTAATGTGTTGAAGTTTCTTTGCTCATATTCCGAGGCGTATCGGCACCTCACTTCGTCAGTCTGAAAAGCCTCTCGTGGAAGTTGTTGCTGGGATTTTCATGGACTGTGTTGTGATGCTAGTGATAGGTATACCCGACTTTAGCATCTTGGAACGGAAAATTACCCTTGAAGACCCAGTTAATCTTCCCTGTGGCCGTAATGGTAGCCCGATACGTTTGTTGGGAGCTTCAATGATTGTTTTGTGATGCTAGTGATAGGTATACCCGACTTTACCATCTTGAACGAGAGAATCACCCCCCATGAAGACCCAGTTAATCTTCCCTGTAGCCTTGGAAAATAGTCGTAATTTGACCCCGATACGTTTGTTGGGATCTTCAATGACTGTTTTGTGATGCCAGTGATAGGTATACCCGAATTCAGCATCTTTGACGGGAAAATCACCCCCCCATGAAGACCCAGTTAATCTTCCCAGTAGCCTTGTAAAATAGTCGTACTTGATTTGATACGCTTGTTGGCACCTTCATGGTCTGTTTTGTGATGCCAGTGATAGGTATACCCGACTTGCATCTTAAACGGAAGACTTCTGAATAGAAGACCCTGTACATCTTCTCTGCACGTGGCTTGCGAAACAGTCGAGAAGGAGTATCTGATAATAGTTGGAGAATCTGGAACCTTTAGCCCGTAGGAGAACTTTGCATTTTGCTGCAGTATTATGGTGTATTTATATCTATTTTTCTTATTTATGTATTTTATTGTTTCTCTTAGTGTTACTCTTTCTTCCATTCGCCTGGTGTTAGGACGCAGTACACATCTATATGCTTTTGACTTAGTGTTTTACTGATTACTGGGAAGAATAATGCTGTGATTGTTTATTTTTATTTAGCTATTGATTGATTATCGACCATACTTCAGATAATGACGTCGACACGACGATGTATATATAAAGTTATATATATATTACATGTATATATGTGTATGTATGATTCACGAGAATACTTCAAATGTTTGACTGGACTAGAGATAACCCGCTTTTAAACATCGTGTGACTGAGTTTTGTATACTAACACTGCGTAGAGAGTAGATATCGAGACGGCTTAAAAAAGACAAGAAAGTAAGTAAAGAAGTACAGTTAAGGGCATACACGATATGGCTGCGCGTGGCCCTTTCGGTGCTCAATTCCAGATTACCATACCCCTTTGAGCGTGTGGTGGGAAGCAAGTGACAACTTATAGAAATACAACAATCAAGTAGAGTTAATGAGCATAAACAGCATCAGCGAGCGAGCGGACGGCGGACATAACTCCAAAGACAACCACTTCACACGTTTTTGTTCCTTGCTGCAGTGAGAAAAGGAAAATAGGGTCAATGGAGAAGAGGAGAGAAGACCACGAAGCGATACAATTCTTTTTTAGGATAGAGGAAGTAGAGGATGACAACCACTTCATACTTTCTTTTTTGTTCCTTGCTGCAGTGGAGAAAGAGGAAAATGAAGTCACGCAGAAGAAGGAGGAAGACCTACAAGAGATACAATTCTAGATTAGGACCAGAGGAAGTAGAGGATGACAACCACTTCATACTTTTTGATTCCTCTTTAGTAGTAAGGAAAAGATAAAGGAGATTAACATGCAAGTGAAAACTTAAAGCGTGTGAAAGAAAATGTAGTAGAGGATCAAGAGGAGGAGGAGAGGACCCATGAAGCGATACAAAGCCATATTAAAACAAAAGAATAGTAAGAAAACAAGAAAAGAAGAAAAATTAAAATAGAAACGGAGACGAGAAAAGACAAAAAAAAGAAAGAAAAAGATGATTTGTAAGACTTACCCATTTTAAACATTGAAATAGTTGCTGTTATTGTTGATGCTATTGATAAGCCTCTGCCCTATACCAACACTGAAACAAGGAGAAGAGGAGGAGGAGGAGAGGAGGAGGAGCAGAACATCAACAAGCCTACTACACGGCCAGTCAGTCCAGTCAATCATTCGCATCTTCCTACCAGTCAGTCCCGTCGATGATAAGTGTAGCAAACAAGATAGCTAATAATTACAATACCCGTGCAATAAGTCTTAAGTTTTCGTCGACTAATGTTTCCTTTTTTTTCCCGCGGATCAGTGAGTCTCAGTCTCATCTCTTCACCCATTTCCTACATCTCATCGTCCAGACTCATTTTTTATCAAACTACATTCAACATTCCTTCTGCCAGGGAGCGCGAGTGTCTCAAACGTCATCCTCGGGGCGCCAACCCTCGAGGCGGTGTCATGTAATATTTTTTTGGACTTTGCACCCCCAACCCTACCTACCTCATGGACTTATTCACCTCAACCCCTTTTGCCATTTGCCTACCCAATCTAACGTTTGCCATTGCCCCTTCAACCTAACTTTTAACTTTCAACTTCTAACCTAACAGCACACCAGCTGCTAACCTTTACCAATACGTTTAATCTAAAAGCCTTTGCCATAACCTAACCTAACTTTTGCCTAACTTCTAACTTAACTCAACTCTTTGCCATTGACTTTTTCTCCCCTATTGACAGCTTCCCTTGAACATTATTTCCTTTCTCTGGACATAAATTTCCTCCTCCTGGGCATTATTTATTTCACTCCCTCGAGATATATATTTTTCTCTCTTTAAACAAAAATATCCTTCCTGTATGAACATGAATTTCCTCCTCGGCATGTGTTAATTATTTCCTCCCTCTGACAGATTCCTCTAAGCATCTCTCCTCCTACCTAGACAAATCAACTCGTGACATTTTCTCTCTGTGGATATCAACCAAATTCACTCCGTGAGGCTAACTTATTGTGATCACTCAGCTTCGAGACCCTCTCTGACACAGGCTTGGCTTCAAAGGAAACCCGCAGTCTTTGGTCATTACATGGTAAAAGTTATTATTCAAAGTATATAACTTGGCGAGAAAAAATCTTACATCCATTAGAGGAAAATGTCGAAGAGGTAGAGTCGAGAGGGAACTGTCCTTCATCCCCCTCCTTCCCCCCTCCTCCCCTCCCCCCACCCCGGCAGCTGCCCACACCCCCTCAGGACTCTCCATGGGACACGCCGCCCTGACAGCCACAGCTCTGGACTCCCGTTTTCTACATGTAACGCCATAGTATGTATGTTCGATGACGATCTTGGGAGATTATTCCATGTATTATCTTGTTTCTTATTTATACGCCGCATCCAGGTAGATTTTTTGTTTGCACAAATACTGTTTACAAATACAAAGCTGTGGTGTACAGGCTTAAGAGAAGGACCTCTATGTCGTGTTACAGCCAGATAAGGCGCTGTGTAATGAAAGTAAAGTATAATGAGATGATGTGTTTCCTTGCATAACCTTTTGGGACAGGCAGGCAAGGCTGTGCAGGGAAAGGGGCAAAAATCTCACTCTACCCTCGAGCTGGGGCATCTCAGGACACTCATTCATCTTTCTTTTGTTGAGTCCTCCTCAGTATAACTTCCATTCCTTCATCCACATACAGGCTATATGTAGAGGCGTGTTGCGATTAAGCTGGACAGGCTGAATCCTCACTCCAGGTTAAAGATGCTTTGCAGAAGGACAAAAGCATACAGGACAGGTAATGTATAGCAGGAGATGGGTTACGCGTAGCCGGAATGAACGATAGAGACTGAGATAATGAAGGTTTGCAGTGGATGAGGCTGGATGAGGGATGAACGGAGGTTACCGAGAAAGAAAATAAAAACAGATGAGGATAAACCAGGACGAGGCATAAGAAAATATAGATGTAAGAGAGAAGAGGGCAGATGGCATATTGCAGAAGCTCGAAGATGGGATGCTGAGGAGATGCTGCTTGATGGAGATGATCGTGAGAAGGATGCTGATCAGCGTATGGTGAAGGGAATGCTTTTAGCGGCAATGGAATGATGTGTTTATGCGAGATAGACGTGAAAACTAAGATAGTGAAGGAGGTTTGCGGTGGAATATAATGATGAAGATGCTGCTAATATAGACTACGTAGAGGTGAACTTGGAGATGGTAGCAAACTTTTCTTCTTCAAGTGTTTCGAGGATCTGTTTGAGCCACGGGTAGACTTGCCAGTAGGCCTAATAAGTAAGTATTTAGGAGCGTAGCAGAAGCTGGAAGTTGCGATGCTGCAGAGATAAAAGTAGTAGAGACAAAAAGAAGTCAACTTTTTTAATATGAAAGTCAACTTTTTAAATTTAAAGGTCATTTTTTAATTTGAAGGTGAAAAGGTGTAGTTTCTAGAGAACTGGAATAGGCATCTGTCCCCTTTTCGAAAAGGTATTATTCACTCAATGGTGAGGTATCAGAAGGTGCCACCTTCCTGGAGTGTTGTAAGATTCATTCCTAATGTTCTCCGCTAAGTTTTCTTTCTCTTGGCCTCGGGTGTTGCATGTCGGCTTCTCTCTTGGTCCTTCCATTATAGATAATTCTGTAAACTGACGTCAGAAACGGCGCTTCCCCTCTGAGAGCTGGGAAAGCACTGAGTCACGTCGCTCCACTATCCACTCACACACAGCAGAGATAGGAGGGATGCCAAGTGGCAAAATGTGTAAAAAAAAAAAAATCATTTCTAACGTGAATTATACGAAAAATACCAGTATCACCATCATAACACGTGGTGTGAGGCAATGACACAATACTGCGGGGCATTTAAATCTTGCTCTAGTGATGCTGTTTTTTAAATTTTACAGAAAAAATTTCTCCACCTGATATTTCACACTTCCCCACACTCTGAGCACAAGAAATGATTTTCGTGTTTTCAAAAATATTCATAAAAAATACACCTGGCTGCTCCTTAAAAATTGAAAATGTGATCAGATAACAGTTGATCAACAACCCTACATTGTCAGCTTGGGAGATTGTCCTTTACATAGATTTATATTCAGTCAATGCAATCTGCTGAAGTTAATGAAAGGTCTATGTAACTAACCAAGAAACTATATATCTAGCTATATTTCTGACACCCTCCCATCACAGGAATTTCCCTCCAGGTGGTGGCTGTGGCAGAAGTGTTGCCATCTCTCCTCTCTCAGTACTCAATTCTGCTACTTCAACTCTCTTGCTCCAATACCTATTGATTCACTTCTCAGGTGGCCTTCCCTGAAACCCTCCTTCAATCCTTTCCTCATACACTTTTCACAAATTCATTCTCTCCCATTCTCATCACGTGTCAAACCATCTCAATGTACTACACTTCACTCATTCTGTTCCTATCCTATAACCTGTGTTTTAGGTACATGCAAAGTTACTTTTTTGCTTCTTTTTAAGTAGTGGGGTCATGATGAAAGCTGTATACCCAATAAGAATTGCTTACATCTTACATGAACATGAATAGGACATGAGTAAAGAAGACCTATTTTTGTAACATGTATAACTTAAGGTTACGCATGAAAAATCATTATATGCTTCATGTAAACAAAATGCAGTCTATTTTTATAAAAAAGAATATCCCCATTTTCTATTTGTATAAAATATGTAAAAACTGATGCAATATGAAGTCCCAGAAGAATGTACATAAATGAATCAACTGTACAGTAAATAGCTTAAAAAAGATTGTTTTAGTTACAATAAGGTGTACTGACAAAATAAAAAATTGATGTAAATGGATATATACAGATATAAAATTGTGTCAGACATTTCACATTTTGTTATTTTTAAGGTGGTTTAACACAAAATTTTATAATTTATGGAAATAAAGTCACAAAAAGAAATAATATTTTAACATCCAAGGAAAAAAATTCCTTTAGCTGCAGAGGGTCTACATCATCTCTTAAAAATGTTATGTACTTATTTTTTATTCTCTTCAGCCTAATTATTAACTGAAGTCAGTGTCATGTAACTTGGTGCAGAAAAATCAGCCAAGATAGTATATCAAACTAGGTATCATTGCAAAAATACGGCGCTCTCATGTGCTCATTAGTCTATTCTCAAATTTCCCCAATTTGCAGCAAAATGACTTTTGTATTCCAACTGAAATACTTACCAGTATTTAAGATACCAGATTATTGTGAAAATAATGGTAAAGTTGGAGGCATCGCTACAGCTGCTTGTGGCCTCTGTGCTCATCTCCATCACACAGGCCTTTGAGCCAATGATTATAATGATGAAAATTAATTCATCATCTTTATTATGTGTGGCTATCAAACTATTAGAAATAAACCTAAATGACAAGCATAACAAAATTAAGTAAAAGTCAAAACTGCACATAATAGGACAACATCCATCAATTGCACTGGGTCCTCCATTATAAGATTTCTTGATATTTTTAGTCCTGTTTGTTGTAGTGTTTAGTGATGCTATGTACATACAATCATAATGCAAACATTGGCTTAAGGCAGATATCTTCTGCACTCTTTCACTGTTCTATCATAAATCCTGAGATGTATTTTCATTATTTGTAGGTAATAAATGGCAATAAGGAAGAGCGATTATAAGAATAACTATGTACATATAAATAATTCTAGTGTTGATGTACACTCTCACCTAAAACTTCTCAAACTCTGTAAGCACCATGCATTCTGAGATACACGGACAAAAAATTTTAAGATACCTCTCCCGGTGGTAGCCCTGTGTACTCATGCTCTGGGCGAATGAGTGAGGTGCCAATGGCTGTATTACATATGCAGTGATAAGCCTTGTCGCTAGATCTCGATAATGCGTTGCTCATGTTCTGTGGTGTGAAGCTAATATATCGGTTATGTAGCCATAGTATAATAATTGTTTATATATTATGGTGATCATTTCTTGTCACAAGGGTGTTTTTTCATCAGTAGGATAATGTTATTCTGGTGCGGTGTTTAGCACCGAGTCGCTGACATTAGGTCATCAATCCATTACAGAAATTATTGACACAATTATCATGAGTGGTGTGGATAAAAATATTTTTGTAACCCATTCTGCTTCAGGACATTATCAGTCAGTTTAAATGCTGTGGCTGATGTCATTCCTATTCAAATGAGGGAATGATGATTCCAGGTGGTAGTTTAGGAGTATAATTGCCAGTAAAAGTATAAATTGTAATATCTGCCAAAACTAATACGTAAGCTACATACTGCGATAGCTTGGGTAAGTATATGATGCATGAGGATGGGAGGTATTTATTTATTAATGAGTGTATACACCCCGTGCTGATTGCACTATTAAGGCAGCTTTCAGGCTTTGAGGCTTGTCACTAGTGTAGCCTGTTTCCACATATCTGCAGACCCATAGTGAAATGGTAGAGATGGACATACTAATTCGCTGTGCTATTTGACAATAGCTGAGGCCTTCAGTGTGACTGTGCTGGTCTTGCGGGGTCTCCATTGTGACCAATGTGAGCATGACTTGCACCACTGCAACCATCAAATATCCAATGCCAAGTTCAACACAGGCTCGAAATGTATCGTATGAAAGTAATGAATTCAGGTTCGTCATCACAATCAAGTACCATTCATTCTGGGGCAACTAGCCATAATCGATTCATTATCACATCCATAAACAGGTGTTTGAGAGGTTTGAGAGAGAGAGAGAGAGACAGAGAGAGAGAGAGAGGAGAGAGAGAGGGAGAGAGAGAGAGAGAGAGAGAGAGAGAGAGAGAGGAAGAGAGAGAGAGAGAGAGAGAGAGAGAGGAGAAGAGAGATTACATAGTTACATAGAAATCAGACCACACAGACCCATGGTCCAGACTTGGTGGTCTGTCCTTAAACCCTAAAGTGATTTTACATTAATCAGAGACTCAAAACGTTGCATTTCTACTCTAGTTGATATTAAGTTGAAGGAAGTGGCGGTCGAGCTTATTTTGAAGGAGTCAATCGTGTTACACTGGACCACTGATGATGGGAGCTTATTCCATTCTCGCTTTCTAGCGTTGGTGAAGAAAATTTGGTGCAGTCTGAATTTACTTGTCTACATCAGAGTTTTACGCCATTGTTCCTCATGCAAAGTGTCATCGATCATAAACAATGTTGATCTGTCTACATTCGTGAAACCATTAAGTATTTTACATTCGATCAGTTTTCCTCGGAGGCGACGTTCTCAGAAGAACATGTTAATTGAAAGCCTTTCTTAATTAGGATTTGTTGCTGAAGGATAATTTTAGATTGCTTGACGCTGAACACCTTCTAATTTAGCAATATCCTTTGCATGGTGGGGAGACCAAAACTGTACCGCATATTCCAAGTGGGGTCTGACTAAACTGTTGTAGAGCGGGAGTATTACATCTTTATTCTTAAATAAAAAGTTTCTTTTAATGAAGCCCAACATTCTGTTCGCTTTATTTGCTGCATCGATGCATTGCTGTGAGAATTTGAGGTTTGACGCTATTTTGACCCCAAGGACCTTGACGCATTGAGCGCTTTTGAGTTTAACGCGCATTTAAGTAATCAAACTTCTTATTCTAGATTCCAACAGAAGGACCTAGCACTTGTCTACGTTAAAGGGCATCTCCCATCTATCCGACCAAACTGAAATTTTGTACCAGAGAAATCCTCTTGGAGCTTTGCCTGTCTTCGTCAGTGAGAACCGAGTTACCAATCTTTGTGTCTCTGCAAATTTACTAATGCGTTGTGAGTTAACATCCAGTCGTTGATGTAAATATGAAAACACTGGGCCAAGGACGAGCCCTGAGGGACGCCACTAGTGACAGCCCTCTGAGTTAAATCAAGTCAATCACTACTCTTTGTTGTCTGTTGCTCAACCAATTCGCGATCCATTGGTTTATCTGACCGTCAATACCTATTTGCTTTAATTTGTAAAGTAATTTATGATGCGGGACTTTATCAAACGCTTTCTAAATCAAGATAGACTCGATCCAGTGATTTGGTTCGTCATAAACAGTGAAGAGGTCGTTATAAAGGTTAATAGATTTGATAGGCAGGATCTTTGGAAGCCATGCTTGAGTCCCCAATTAGGTGGCTTTCAAGGTAACTCACAATTTGTCTCTAATTATGCCCTCAAGTAGCTTACCTACAACCGAAGTTAGACTAATGGGCCTGTAATTACCTGGTACTTTTTGTCTCCTTTCTTAAAAATCGGTGTCACGTTCCTTTTCCAATCTGAAGGACAATGCCTTCGCAAGGACATATTGAATACGGTTGTGAGGGAGGAAGTATTTCGCTCTTTGTTTCTTTCAGCAGAGTTGGATATGCTATCAGGTCCAGACTTTTATTTGTTTAAGTGATTTGAGGGCTTTAAGACTTCATCGGGTTTTATTTCAAGTTAGACAATGCATGCTCGGATTTACATTAGTACTGGTGTTGGTGGTGGTGGTGGGAGGACTGTTATTAAACACGAGGAAAAGTAATTATTTAATAGGTTTGCAACGTGTTGGCTGTCAGTCACTAGTGCACAGGCGCTGTTTGTTAAGGTCCAATTCCACTGATCGCCTTTCTGTTGTTTATGTAACTGAAGAAGATTTCGGATTATTTTTACAGTTGGCTGCAATATTTTCTTCATATCTACGCTTTGCCTGACGCACTAATCTTTTACTCGTCGCCTGGCATCATTGTAAAGTCTAATGTTTTCAGGCGTGCTTTGCTCTTTCTTTAACCTGTAAGACAATTTTCTCTCCTTGACTGAGTGTTTAATTTCGCTATTAAACCAAGGTGGACTTTATTAGTGTTAATTAAACTTCGCACAAGGGGACAAATGTGTGTCCTGCTGAGTGAGTAAGTGATCTTTAAAGCAGCCAGGCGTCCTCTACATTGCCGTCATCTGATAGTTGCATATCTATTAGTTTCGTCGGTTTCACGAAGTTGGCTCTTTGAAATTGACACCTTTACTTTATTTTCAGTCACGATGTTTGAGCTCTAATGTCAAGCACTAGTTTATGATCGCAGGAACCGAGGTGTTCTCCTACCGTGACATTACTGACTAGGTTATCTTGGGTCGCTATAACAAGGTCAAGTATGTTATTTTGTCGAGTTGGTTCCAGAAACCATTTGGCTTAGATAATTTTCCTCTGAAATTCGATCATTCTATGGGACTCACCTTCTGTACCCGACAGTGTCGCCTGGTCGATATGGGGAGGTTAAAGTCTCCTAGTATCAGAAAGTCGCTGTTATTAAGTGATTGCCTTATGACGCTGTACATTTCAAGATCGGCATTGGTGATTGCCCAGGCCTGTAAGTGACAGATATGTTAAATTGACTTTTGCAGTGTTTACTCACGCACAAATGTTCAACGTTACTGTTTCTTAGTGTTTTGTCAGTGGGTTGCAAGTAACTTTTTGACAAAAAGGGCGACACCACCCTCTACAGTTTACGATCATTGTTGAAGAATCTGTAGCCATCTATATTTGTATTGAACTTAAATCAATATTAGTGGTGTCGATAAATGTTTGATTATAGCAATTACGTCAAAGTTTTCTGTCAGAGCAAGACACGCGAGTTCATCAAACTTGTTTCTTAGGCTACGCGCATTGAAACTAAGGACTCTTAGGTTATCTTGAAGCTTGGAAATAGAGGTACTGGAGTGTTCAATGTTACGAGTCTGTTGTGGTGTATGGTGTCTATTTACACGGGCGGGGTGGAAGGACGTGGCTGGCGTCGTTTTTGTTGTTGGGAGCGTTACGTGCAATGCTGGCGTTGTTGAGAGCCTTCCGAATCTGACTGCCCGATGGGGGACAGATGTATGCCGTCCCTTAGGAAAAAGTTTACTCTGGCCCGGTAGAGAAATGGTTCCAGCGTTAAAGAACTTCGACGTCGAGCTCTCCGCTGAGTGTCTGTAGGCGGTTGTTGTGGCTGAAGGCCGTTCTGTAGAAGAGAGAGAGAGAGAGAGAGAGAGAGAGAGAGAGAGAGAGAGAGAGAGAGAGAGAGACTATATTAATGCAAACAGCTATGGTAAGGATGTGCCAAAAAAGATTAAAAAAGTTGGAGTACAATGGGAAAGAAGAAGAAATAGTGACTTTGTGTAGTGTATGTTCCACCTAAAATGAGATCTTGGGGTAAACAGGAATATGAGAGAATGATGAAGAGGACACAAGGAGGGTGTGGGGAACTGGTAAGTGGGAGTTATAACCCTAAACATGATGGGGCAATTTAATTTCAAAGAGGTGTGTTGGGAGGAGTGGATCTCAGAGGGAGGTGAGGGTCATGGGAAATCGTGAGTTGTTGAGGATGGCAATGGACAACAATTTTACACAATGGATCAAGAACACAAGATTTCAAGGGAGTGATGAACCTTCAAGGCTGGACCTAGTATTCATAAAGGGCCTGAAATAGAAAAAAGTGTCATACAAAATCCTAGGAAGAAGTTGTCATGTGGTTATTGAGTTTATGATGAATGATGGAAGAGAAGTGAGGAGAAGAGAACACAAAATTGTAGATACAATTAACCAAGGCAAACTTTGCACAATTGAAATGTACTTTGAAGCCGGACTGGAGTAAGTTCTCTGACTGAAGCAGTGGTGAAGTGGTGTCTTTACTCAAGATTTACAATGGAGAATGGGTGACACGTGCAAAAATGGGAGAGAGAGTATAAATAAATTGGTTCAACAGAAGATGTGAAATAGTGAAGGTTGAGAGATGTAGCATGGAACAGGTAGAGAAGGGAAAGACAGAACCAATGGGTGAAGTACAAACAAGCAAGAAACGAATACAATAGAATATGAAGAGAGGAACAGAGGAATGCAATGAAAATTGTAAAAAACAATAAAGTTATTTCATAGATGTCAACAGTAAGCTGAAAATAGAGCAGGAATAAGTAAAACTAAAAGTAGGATGGTGAGAAATGCGAGGATCGACAGCAATGGTGGAAGTTATGAATGGTTGCTTTCAGTCAGTGTTTACAAAGTACAGTGACTTTAAAGGACATGAAGGAAGAAGAAGAAAATACCTGGAAGGAATACAAGTTTCAATACAAGAGGTGACAGGAATAATGGAAGGTCTGAAGGTGAGGAAAGCATTAGGACTGGATGGTGTGTCAGGGTGGTTCCTGAGAGAATGCAGTGAGCAATTAGCTGATAAGATTCACTGTGTCATAATCTAGGAGAGGGCAAGGTCCCAGCAGACTGTAAACGAGCTTTTTATTTTATTTTTATTTTACATAAAAGGAGACAGTCAAGGATGGAAAAAAAACCTAATGAAAAAAGTTCGCTACACAATGCCCTGAATAGAGTACAGAGGAGTGGCCAAAAAGTGAGGGGCTGCTCTGGGTGATATGAAATTTTCAAGGGCGTGAAAAAAAAAACCTAATGAAAAAACATGATTACTATCTGAATGAAATTACAGTGTAAAAGTGAGGTCAGTTTCGGGTGATAGGAAATGATAAAGGCCTATATTCTTTCATTGTTGTGCTGGAAGCTTCCCCAACGACCATAGGCCTCTAGAAGGCTCCGGAAGAACGAGCAAGGGGCGGGAGCAAGGCAAGCGTCCGCGGCCAGGCGCCAGGCAGGAAGTGTTGCCAACTCGCATATATTTTTTGCTACATGTTCTTGTATGATCTAAAGTATACTGTAATATTCTAGACTGTACTGTTCTGGATATATATAGGAGAAGAGCGAGAGCAGCCCCAGTGATAGTAAGCTAGTGGTAAGTGAAGAGTCAGAGTGAAGTGTACTACTAAGGAAGAACATTAAACTACAGAAGCTGTGCAAAGTGTTTACATATCTCCTCCACGGAGTCTCCTGACGGCGACACGGAACCCAAGTAACACGTCCGGCATAACACTGGTGTCAGGAGTGTAGGCATTTGTTTTTCGCCATGGAGACTCGTTCCCAAGCTGCCCAGAGGGACGACATGTTGACTGAACTTTTGGAAGCCTTGAGACTACAGGGGGAGAAACAAGAAAGAGCACAGCAACAACAAGAAAGAGTACAGGAACAACAAGAAGAGCACAACAAGAACTCAAAGAACAACAAGAAAAAAGCACACCAAGAACTCAAAGAACAACAAGAAAGAGCACAGCAACAACAAGAAGGAACACTCCAAGAACTCAAAGAACAACAAGAAAGAGCACAGCAACAACAAGAAGGAACACTCCAAGAACTCAAAGAACAACAAGAAAGAGCACAGCAACAACAAGAAAAAGCACACCAAGAACTCAAAGAACAACAAGAAAGAGCACAGCAACAACAAGAAGGATCACTCCAAGAACTCAAAGAACAACAAGAAAAAGCACAGCAACAACAAGAAAAAGCACACCAAGAACTCAAAGAACAACAAGAAAGAGCACAGCAACAACAAGAAGGATCACTCCAAGAACTCAAAGAACAACAAGAAAGAGCACAGCAACAACAAGAAGGAACACTCCAAGAACTCAAAGAACAGCTAGAAGATCGCTTCACGGGATTACAGCTACAGCTAAAAGCAGTACAAGATGGAAGTGAATCAGTGCGAAGAGAAATGACTGATGTGACCACGAACTTGGGACAACGCCTGATAGAAGTGGAGAAAGAACACACAAATCTTCAACAAGAGATGGAGGTGGTACGGGAGACGACACACAAAGAAATACTAGAAGTAAGTGACAGAGTGAAGGCCCTTGAAGACTGCTTGGCTGGAAACGGACAGCCAGTGCCTGCAGGGGCTAGTTGTACCCAAGATGCTTCTCCTACGCAAGTCCGTAGTAGTTTGAGCCCTGTTTCGCCTGAGTTTATCCCCGCAAGAAGTTCCGCCAGCCCCATGGGTCTGCTGGGTTCGCCTGTTAGAAAGAAACCTCAGGAGTTTGATGGCAAGGTCTCCTGGGAGGCTTACCGCGCTCAGTTTGAGCTGTTGGCAGCTCGGAACGGATGGGATGACCAAGAGTGCGCGGTACAGCTGGCCACTAGCCTGAAAGGGGCGGCGCTGGAGGTCCTTGCTCAGCTCGACAATGCGACAAAGGGCAGCTACAGCGGGCTGGCACAGGCGCTGGAGCAACGATATGGGACCAAGCACCAGAACGAGCTCTTCAGGGTTAGGTTCAGAACCCGCAACAGGAGGCGCGGCGAGTCTCTTCAGGAACTCGCTCAGGACCTTGAGAGCATGGCGCACAAGGCATACCCAGATGCCACCCCTGACCTGCTGACGGTTTTGCTGCGTGATCAATTCATCGATGCCCTGGACAGCCCTCAGCTGAAGATACAAGTGAACCAAGCTAAGCCAACATCAATGCAGGAAGCTCTGGCACGTGCCATGGAGTTTGAGTCCTTTGTTAGGTCTAGCTTATCAAGCTTCAGGGACGACTCGACTTCTGGCTTTAGGGCACGAAAGGGCGCTGTCAGCGACACAGACAGGTTCCAAGGAACGTGCTGGTACTGCGAGAAGGTTGGGCACAAGGAGAACGAATGCTATAAGAGGAAGAAGGAATATGAAGGTGCCGCTAAGAAGAAGCCCAGGGAAGGACCCGAGTGCTGGACCTGTGGAGAAAAGGGGCACTGGAAGAATGAGTGTCGGAAAAATGTGCGAGGGACCACCACTCGGGAAACTAAGAAGGACTGGTTCACGGGGGCAACGACCAGTCTGTCCTGTACATGCCCCGAAGATATCAGTGTGCAGGAGAACCACCATGACAAGCTGCCAAGTGGAGGGCAAGGTTGACGGAGTGTTGGGGCCTGTGGTCGTCGACACAGGCTCGGAACGCACATTGGTGCGGCCTGACGTGGTGAGTCATCGTCGGCTTCCTAAGACGCCGCATCGACTGTGCGGAGTCACAGGACACTACGCAGAGCTCAGAGGCCCAGTGGACGTGAAGTTTGAGCTCGGAGGAAAGGAAGAGTTCCTCTCTGTGTACGTGGCCGACATGGATGACCCCTGCATCCTAGGTATGGATTATCTTGTCTCCCACAGGTGCGAGCTGGACTTCCGCGCTAAGCAGCTGACTGTAGGAGGAAGGAGGGTGCCACTGACGACTGTGAACAAGGAAGACCTGCCAGTGACGGTCAAGCGCACCACCATTATTCCTCCGAGGTCGGAGATGCTGTTACCCTGTCAAATTACAGGTGCCCCCAGCTAGCCTGTGTGTGGTAGAGTGGAAGTCGATGCCCGGTAGAAAACGAGGTGATTGTAGGAAGTACTTTGGTAGACCCTGCGGCAGCGGAAGTGCCTGTCGTCGTGGCCAATGTCTCCTTCAGCCCAAAGAAAATAAAACAAGGGACCATGGTGGGATTGTGCCAAGAGATCGACCAGAAACCAAGAACCTGTGTCTGCAGGAGAACCCTGACGAAGCCCAGGAGGAGCTGCCTGACTACCTGCGCGATCTGTTTGACAGGAGCTCCAAGTGTCTAGAGGAACCCAAGTGGAACAGCTCAGGGAGCTTCTCGTGAGAAATGCAATGTGTTTTCCACAGGAGACCTGGACTTGGGGTGTACGGACCTGGTAGAGCACCACATCGACACAGGTAGCCACCGCCCAGTGAAGCAAGCTCCTCGAAGGATGGCACCAGCCCGTCGCAAGGAGATGGATGAGGTAATGGATGATCTCCGGCAACAAGGGTTAATCGAGCGGTCCAGCAGCCCGTGGGCGTCTGCTGTAGTGCTCGTCAGGAAAAGGACGGTTCCCTCAGGTGCTGCGTGGACTACCGAGCCCTCAACGATCTCACCATCAAGGATTCATACCCACTCCCACGGATCGACGACACGCTCGACGCTTTGGTGGGCTCCAAGTGGTTTTCAACACTGGATATGAAGTCTGGGTGTCACCAAGTCAAAATGGCGGAGCAGGACAAAGAGAAAACAGCCTTCTCCTACGGTCAAGGCCTGTGGCAGTTTAAGGTCATGCCCTTTGGCCTGTGCAACGCGCCGGCCACGTTCGAGCGGCTGATGGAGAGGGTGCTGGAGGGACTTCACTGGAAGACGGCACTCATCTACCTCGACGACGTGATTGTCTTTGGCCAGACCTTCGAGCAGGAGATGAAAAGGCTATCAGAGGTTTTCGCCCGGTTTAGAGCTGCACACCTTAAGCTCAGCCCGAAGAAATGCTGTCTGTTCCAAAAGGAGGTCCAATACTTGGGACACATCGTGAGCGAGGCTGGAGTACGCACTGATCCTGAGAAGGTGGCTGCGGTAAGGGACTGGCCGACACCCACCAACGTGAAGGAGCTGCGGAGCTTCCTCGGGTTGTGCTCATACTACCGCAGGTTTGTGAAAGGCTTCGCTACGATTGCTGCACCACTGCACCTCCTGACGAAGAAGGGGCGCAAGTTTGAGTGGACAGCGGAAACTCAGGTTGCCTTTGAGAAGCTCAAGGAGGCCCTCATCAGCTCGCCCGTACTCACCTACCCAGACCCCTCTAAGCCTTTTATACTGGATTGTGATGCCAGTGATGAGGGGATTGGTGGAGTGCTGTCCCAGGCATGTGCCGACATGGAACGGGTTGTGGCCTACTTCAGCAAGAAGCTCACTCCAGCCGAGAAAAACTATTGCGTGACCCGGAAAGAACTCCTGGCAGTAGTCAAGAGCCTTGACTTTTTCCATGCTTACCTGTACGGTGCAACTTTCACCATCCGCACGGATCACGCTGCATTGCGGTGGCTGAAGTCACTGAAAAACCCTGAGGGCCAGCTTGCTCGCTGGATAGGTAAACTAGAGCAGCATCACTATACTATTGTGCACCGATCTGGACTAACACACGGTAACGCGGACAGCTTGAGCCGGCGCCCCGGCCTACCTGAGTGTCAACATTGCCTCCAGAGGGAAAGCGTCCAGAATATGTGCTGCCGCACTACAGTGGAACAGACAGCGGAGGTGCCATGGGAAGACTTGGGAAAACTGCTGCGGGAGGACCGAGATCTGAGACCAATTATGGAGTGGCTGAGTCAGTCGTCAACGCGACCTGGGTGGGAAGTAATCTCGAGAGAAAGCCCTACCACCAAGAATTACTGGACTCAGTGGGACACTCTTCGGATAGACGACGGGGTGTTGCAGCGACGCTGGGTCTCTCATGATGGTCTTGACCACTACTGGTCCACGGTGTTACCTGTGAAGTCCCGGGAAGGCGTCTTGAAAGAAATGCATGACAGCATCACCAGCGGACACCTAGGGGTAAAGAAGACACTGAGTCGCCTGCGCCAAAGGTTCTACTGGGTTGGCATGAGCAAGGACGTGGAAGAATGGTGTCACGCGTGTGAGGTGTGCTGTGCAAAGAAGGGCCCCAAGAAGCGTCACCGTGCCCCACTGCAACTATACCAGGTTGGAGCCCCCATGGAACGGGTGGCAGTGGATATAACAGGACCCTTGCCTCTGACGACGAATGGAAATAGGTACATCTGCGTCACAATGGATTACTTCACCAAGTGGCCGGAAGCCTACGCCATCCCTGACCAGGAAGCCACTACCATCGCCAAGGTTTTGGTGGAGGAGTTCTTCTGTCGCTTCGGTGTGCCTAACGAGCTCCATTCCGACCAGGGAAGGAATTTTGAGTCAACAGTCCTTGCTGAGTGCTGCAAGCTTCTGGGTATCAAAGACCGGACCACCCTCTGCACCCACAGTCAGATGGAATGGTGGAGAGGTTTAATTGGACGTTGGGCCAGGAGTTGGCCAAGCAGTGCAACAATGATCAGTCTTCATGGGATCAGAAGCTGCCTGCGCTTCTCATGGCCTATAGGTCTGCCGCCCACGAGACTACGGGGTATTCACCGGCAAAGCTGATGTTTGGACGTGAGCTGCGATTGCCGGTGGACCTACTGACAGGAAGGCCTCCTGGGGAAAGCCTTCCAAGGGACGCCTCCAGTTTTGCCCGTCAACTAGAGGAACGGCTGGAAGAGGTGCACCATCAAGTCCGAGGTGCCTTGAAGTTCTCCGAGGAGGCCATGAAGCGCGGTTACAATATGAGGGCAAGCCACGTTGACTTCAAGGAAGGAGACCGAGTCTGGCTTTACAACCCGCAGAGGAAGAAAGGACAGTCTCCGAAGTTACAGAGCCCCTGGGAAGCCCCTTATACTGTGCTAGAACGCCTCTCCGACGTGACTTACCGAATCCGGAGAACGGAAAAGACCAAGCCGAAAGTTGTCCACGTCAACCGCCTGTGGAGGTACCACGGTCCGGGAAACTACACCTGGAACAACTACAGACACCCAGCAGCCGACGAAAACGCAAGGGACGTCCAGGACCGAGAGGAGGTCGACGACGACGTAGGCCTCCTGGCCCTTTCAGCCGAGGGAGATAACCTCCCGGCTTCGGCAGATGTTCCAGGGACACCCCAAGAAGCGGACGACGACGAGGCGCACCAGGAGACAGACGCGCAGGAGGCAACGAACAGAAGACAGAGACAACGCAGGCGTCCACAGCGATACGACGATTATTATGTTTTTGATTAATTCTCTTATGTTTGTACATAGTTAAGTGTGTGATCGGGACGATCACAATTAAGAGGGGGGGATAGTGTTGTGCTGGAAGCTTCCCCCGGCGACCATAGGCCTCTAGAAGGCTCCCGGAGAAACGAGCAAAGGGGCGGGGAGCAAGGCAAGCCGTCCGCGGCCAGGCGCCAGGCGGGAAGTGTTGCCAACTCGCATATATTTTTGCTACATGTTCTTGTATGATCTAAAGTATACTGTAATATTCTAGACTGTACTGTTCTGGATATATATAGGAGAAGAGGGCGAGAGAGGCCCAGTCCCAGTCATAGTAAGCTAGTGGTAAGTGAAGAGTCAGAGTGAAGTGTACTACTAAGGAAGAACATTAAACTACAGAAGCTGTGCAAAGTGTTTACATATCTCCCTCCCACGGAGTCTCCTGACGGCGACACGGAACCCAAGTAACACGTCCGGCATAACAATACGTATATCCCTTCATCCTGACATACTTTGCACTGCCTGAGGAATTTAGTGTTCATACTCAGTTGCCAGTTAGCCAAATACTAATTTTTCGGATGGAAAATTAAAGTCTGGGGCATAGCTTAAATGTTGTTTCTACTGTAGTACTACTATTTAAAAACTATTCATATATTCTCATTTTCGCTTTGGCTTACTTTCATATCAGGGCCCGTATCCTCGACAACTATTAATACTAAACTTGGTATTAACTTTCGACTTTGGTATTAACTTCACTCTCAAAGTGTATCCTCAACAACTATTAGCCTAATACCTACTCTTAACTTTGGTATATCAATCAATCAACTTGAGAGTGCTGGCGAGGACTTCTAAACACTTAATAGTAAAGTTAATAGTGAATCCCAGACCCAGACCCATATCAACATGGCCACCGGACTTCCTCGTCCAGCCCGCCTCCGCAATTTAGAGTGTGATAGGGCGCTTTGGAACTGTATAACGATGGTGAACTTGTCAAGACATACATATTAGACCGTGCAGGAATGGAGTATGTGACTGATTTGGTGAGAAGAGAGCTACAAGATCCAGTTCAAAGGGAGCATTCCCTCACCCCGGGGTTGAAAGTGATTTTGACTTAAAGGTACTTGGCTACAAGAAAATGCTGCAGTGTTCAAGTGATGAGTTAGGGGGTAAGCCAGAGTAGTGTAAGCAGGGTGATTGCGGAAACTCTGGCCGCCCTCAGTGACCCGTAAGTAGTCGGGAGGTTTATCCAGTCTCCCCTTGATAGGATGGAGATCCGTGAAATGCAAGCAGAATTCTACCAACTTGCTGTGGGAGTGATAGACTGTACCCATGTGAAAATAATGGCACCAAAGGAAAACGATGTAGTTTATGTCAACAGAAAAAAAAAATAAACATAGCTTGAACATACAATTAGTGTTTGATGCCTTTGTTATTGATTAAAATGTGAAATATTCGAGTTAAGGAAAACAAAACATGGGAAAAAACTTTTATTTGTAGCAGAAAGGTACACACATGCAAATGAAAAAGATGACATTAAAATTGCATTAAAATGTCATTTAGAATATGATTTATAATTATTGCTGCTGGTTATTCATATTGAGATAATGGTGGTAAGAAAGCTTGTTAGAGGCGTCTGCCAGTGTGAGGGAGGAGGAACGAAAGGTCGAGGTGACCACATCGCGAACATCATGACTTATGAGTGAAGTAAAACGAGGTTACTTGGTTTCTGTTTACAAAGTTCCAAGTGGAAAAACAACTTTATTGTGAATTCAGTGTATACTTTTCTGGAGTATTGTGTTTACTCAGTGAATTGGTGACCAATCTGTTGCTATTTGTGTCTTGCTTGAAGATATTCATCATTGGATTCAAAGCTATGGTATTAATGTGCAATAGTCATCATAACAAAATACGTAGTAATTAATTATATATGTCAACCTATTTATTTTCATGAGATCATGGTATAACCACTGAAAAACATAGCTTTTTATCTTGGCTCCATTACAAATTCAGTATATAATTACTCTATTAGTGGAATCTAGTTTTCAGCATCTTTTATTATTATGCTAATATTCTAAGCACTCAGCTTGCAAACATGCTTAGGTTTATGTTGTCAGCTTGGGTCGGACTTATGTGAACACTTTACCAAGTGACCTAAGATTACTCAATGCTAGCAAAGCTATGGTATTAACGTGCAATGGTCATCATACCAAAATACGTAGTAATTAATTATATATGTCAACCTAATTATTTTCATGAGATCATGGTATGACCGCTGAAAACATAGCTTTTTTTATCTTAGCTCTATTACAAATTCAGTATATAATTATTCATATATTCAATAAAGTAGTGGAATCCAGTTTTCAGCATCTTTTATTATTATGCCAATATTCTAAACACTCAGCTTGCAAACACGCTTAGGTTTATGTTGTCAGCTTGGGTCGGACTTAGGTGAACATTTTACCAAGTGACCTAAGATTACTCAATGCTACCATATAGGTATACTACATCTTTGATTGTGAGTTCATCAGAGAGCACTGGAGAGCAGCATGAGTCTAATTAGGTGCAAATGAATATCCTGCCTGCCTAAAGGTGTTATAAGCTAATGCTCATCTCCGTGACATTGGCCCTTGAGCCTGTGGTGGGAGGGAGCCCATTACCCCGGGACACAGGGCCAGTTTGACATCCGGGCTACCACAGTTTCCCCAGGTAGTCATTTATCGACCAGCCCGAGAGGGAGGATGATCAGCTGGGTGAGCTGCACGCCGACTGCCCGGGCCGGGATTCGAACCTGGGCCCGCGTAGAAGCCAGGCATGCTGACCACTAGACCACGGAGGTGTATTGGAGCCCAATCTCAAGTGAACCCACTCACAATGGCACACAATTTTTTTTCTGGTAAATTTTGTGCTTTGAATGAATTTGCTAATCATTTATGTCGAAAAACAGCACAGATTATTTTTCACCCCTTCCACCCTAATCTCCTCAGTAATAAAAAAAAGTGAAAATCATAGCCTTGAGGCAGTAATATTCAGCCCCAACATCAAAAAATTATACTGCTGCCCTATGAAAGGCATCTCTTAACTCCGATGTAGTAGGTGGTGACTGTGGTGGAGCAGCTTCATTGTCATCCCTTGCAGTGGCAGGTGTCATTGGGCCAGCAGATGATGAAGCAGTGGCTGGTGTCATAGGGCCAGCAGATGATGAAGCAGTGGCAGGTGTCATTGGGCCAGCAGATGATGAAACAGTGGCTGGTGTCATAGGGCCAGCAGATATTGAAGCAGTGGCTGTTGCCGGAGCAGCTAATGGTATCTTTTCCACAAGTAATGAACAATGTGCTGGGATGGTCTCTAGCAATACTGATAAAGTGTGTATCTACAAAGAATATTAATTTAAGGGTGATTAATAAATTGTTTTAATGAGAATATAAAAGTTTTTGCCAAAAACATACAGGCCAGTCAATATTTCACTGCTGCTTGACTGTTGCTGCTGTCCTATCCCTAGCACATCATGTCAATGCTGAGTGGCTCTGGTTCACCTTCAAATACATGAGACGAGCAGCCTATGATGTCATACACCAGTTTATCTACCACAGTTAATGTCATAGTTATATAGGCAGGCGCCTGCGTATCTGTGGTGCCACACGTGTGGGGCACTCAGGTGCTGGGGGAAATGTCATTGTTATGAAGGGGCAGGGATAAACCAGTGTATGCTGTGAGGCCTTGGTGTGGAAGTTCCCTGTCTGAACTGTGCAACTAATCCCCCATACAGTGAGGGCCTTTTTTACTCCCTCAGGGGCTGTGCAGCTGAGAGAGTGGTGTACATGGGTGTGAGTGTGTGAGTAAGTGTGTGTCTGTCTTGGCTAAAACCCTTCACTGAGGGAAGACAAACAATGTATTTAGATAGATTGATAGTCATTGACAGATGAACATTAAAAAAAATTCTATATCAAATATGCAGTTCACTGCTATGAACTTATTAACTTTAAGCTGAAATAAAGGCATTGTGGCCAGTATAGCTGCATTCTGTGAGCACATAAACAACTAACTAATATAAGTTTTACATTTAAAGACATAACAACTAAAAAAAAATACCAGTCTGCCGCTGCTCATTCTTGCACTTGGCAATGCAAGGCTTTGATTTTTGTTGTACGTTGTACCAACGCATCACAGTCATCCTGCACGGGTCCACTCCCAGGAAGGCACTGTCAGGGTATAAATGTGAAGCAAGTTTCTTAATCGTTTCACTATGGCATGCTTTTTATTTCCCATACCTTCTCCAATAACATTTAATACATGCTGTGATGGAAAGCTAAATCAGTACCAGTATTTTATTTACATGCATCATAAGACATTAACTTTTTAGTTGTTATGAACATGGCCATAAATACTACTTTTCATTACCTACTTTTCTAAAATGCTTTTCTCTAAGTAGGATGATATTACACAATACAGCTATACAAAAAAAATCAAAGCATTAATCTTAATTCCATTCTTTTGAGTACTTTTAACCTAACATTATATCACCAGAAACTGTTTGACCAATGCAATCAAAATAATATTTTAATCTTACTTTACCATTCTCATCAAATCTACCTATTCCGATATATTCTTAACATAAAATACTTGTAAAAGTGTTGAGAGTCTGGCATGCCCAACCCAACCCACCCCCCAAAAAACCATCTCAATAAGGAATAAATAAAATAACAGGTAAATATGACTTGACTCTCTTATACTAACCCCCTTTCCACCCTAACAAACTTGGGGACCTACCATGTTAGGTTAGGACGTGTTAGGTTGGACAGGTTTAGCAGGAGTTGGTTTAGTTATGTTAGATTGTTGAGGGAGTGGGGGTTGCAGCAGAAATGGTCATGATGATGCTATTCATGCACATGGAGCAGTAGGAAAAAGTATGTCCTGTTTGGAAACTCTGTGGTTGTGTTTGTTTACAAAAATACCCATTTGACGAGGTTAGGTTAGTTTGCAAGTTACTTGAATCATGGATATGTGAATATGTAACAAAAAAAATAAAAGCATTAACCTTAATTTCATTATCTTGAGTACGTTCCAATCTAACATTATATCACCATAATCTGTTTGACCAATGCTATATATATACTATTTTAATCTTACTTTACCATTTTCACAAAACCTACCTATTCCCATATAGTCTTGACATAAAGTACTTGTAAAAGTGTCCATAGTCTGGCATGCCTAGCATCCCCCCCACCCCCCCCACCCCCACCCAATAAAAAAAATAAACAAATAAAAATAAATAAAGAATAAAAACAGGGCAAATATGCCTTAACTATCTATACCAACCCCCTCTTCCCCCCCAACAAACTTGGCATGTTAAGTTAGGATGTGTTCGGTAGGACAGGGCAGGTTTGGCATGGTTAGGTTTAGTTATGTTAGGTTGTTGAGGGAGAGGGGGTTGTGGCAGAAATGGTCATAATGAAATTATTCAGATACAGAATAAAAAGGTATTTTCTGTTTGGAAGGTCAGTGGTTGTGTTATTATGCAAAAAATACCCAATTGATTAGGTTAGGTTAGTTTGTAAGCTAATTGAACCATGAATATATGATTACTAACCTTGTTACGGCTTCTGCCACTTCAGTCCACGCTCTCTTCTTATCCTCAGGGGTGATGCTCTTCCCATAACACCCTCTGATTATACGTCTTTTTTCATGAATTTGATGTAAGAAGACCGTTTCATCTGGCGACCAATTAAACTTACTCCTTTTCTGCGCTGGTTCTCCGGCCCATAGATGTGCTCATTGGGGCAGATGACGTGGTTATGGTGCGGTAATTTCAGCAGAGCAAGTCGTGACGCAGGCGGGGAGATAAGGGTATTGACGAGTGACGGAGTAAAAACAGCCTTTGAGGCTGCTTCTATCTGCCACAAAACTCAGTATTTTCTTGTGTTTGCCATTTATTATGTTTCTGTTGTACATTTATACATCTTTTCTTTATTATTCTTTTGAAATATATACTTAATTCATGTCGGATGTTTACGTTTTGCACGGAGGCGTCCTTAGCAACGAGCCCGCCATAAAGAAGAAGAAGAAGAAGAAGATAATAGTAGCCAGGATTTGCTAATACCTACACTCAAAGTTGACGAGGATATCATTTTAACCGCTACGGGTATTGTTTCGGCTGAGGAGAAACTGGATTCAGTAAATAACCATGGCCATGTACAAGGGGTTATTCCAGTGGCGTATATAGATCCATGGAGAGGGGGGGGCCACAGTCACCCGGCCCATAGGAATAAATCTAGGATTTTTCAATGTGTGAGCAGCGACCAAAACGAGCCTCTAGAGTTTGGTGAATATTTTTTAAAATGAAGCATTTTAAGGGTTACTTTGTAGTCTCAAGATCGGTATATTGCACAATTAATATATATTAATGGTAAACCAATTTAAAGAAGCTTACGTATACCTATACATACCGGGTAAAATAAAATTACAGTTTTGAACAATTTGTATTTGGGAAACAAAAAATATATATATATATATATATATATATATATATATATATATATATATATATATATATATATATATATATATATATATATATATATATATATATATGACACACAACTGTCTTCTTCCTCTACCCTAGACATCCTAGGACTGTCCTTCACTAAAATCTCAACTGGAAACTTCATATTATCTCCTGAGGAGATAATATGAAGTTTCAATTGCTAAATCAACTCATATATAAAACTAAATTTCACCTGATTAAGGAATTGAGAGAGAGAGAGAGAGAGAGAGAGACGTTTCAATATTTAACTACGTATGGTAGAAATGTATGAAAGACTGAAAGTTGATAAAATACATAGTATATATATATATATATATATATATATATATATATATATATATATATATATATATATATATATATATATATATTGTGTGTGTGTGTGTGTGTGTGTGTGTGTGTGTGTGTGTGTGTGTAAAAGTAGAGTCTATAGAATTATATAATAAAATATAATGAACAAAAGTTATTAAATTATACTTACATTCACGATACTGCCACTGGACTTTCTAGAAGGATGTTTGGGTCTAATCTGCGAGAACATCATTTCTTTCATTTTCTGAGTATTTGGCAAAGTATCTTGACCTTGCACAAGAATAATGTTTAACCAAAGACGATGTCACATCAAAGGTTGAGGGAAAGCTTTCAGAAGTTTTGATAATTGATTCCAATGTCTTTACAGACGTCAATGGTCAGCCGTCTGTCTGTCTGTCTGTCTCTGAATTTTTCCCCTACGTTCCCCTACGAAAAGACGATTTTCACCGTAGGTGCCCCCTACTCCCTACAAAGCCCTGAAATCCCCTACCCCCTACGCGTGGCAACACTGACTTAGCTCCTCCGGCGGCCCGCTCCTGAAACCGACCAGCCAATAGGAACATGAAAATCTGGTAATCTCTGAATTCTGATTGGCTCGTGCTCCTCCCCAGGCCTTCCATTCCTAGAAACTAGAGCTTTCATAAAAGTCAGCCGATGTCAGCAAACTGTCATCGGATCCCACCTCTTCGCTCTTCTCTTCACTCATTTTTAGATCAGGAAAACACATTTCTCCAGTCTATTATTATTTTCTTCTATCAGTTTAAGAACGGAATTAACTAATGTAGTATGTAATGAGAACACTGTTTTATGGGCTGGTTTTCTTATGATAGAAAACGTATGGAGAAGTAATGCATGAAAGAGAACGGAAAATTGTAAGGGCTCTATGGGGATCTATTCTATTTATAATAGCTAAATAATTTAGCTATTATAAATAGGTCCCCATCAGCCTAAATATGAGTTTAATGTAAGAAGGGGGCTCTGAAGGGCACATTACTGATGTTGAAGACTTGGAGAACTAATAATCAATATCAATAAAAAAAAAAAAATCGCCAAATTTTAACAGGATAAAAAAAAAAAACTGAACCAAAGGGGGGGGCCATGGCCGAGTGGCCCCCCCCCTATATACGCCGGTGGGTTATTCCCAATTTTCCCAGTTGGCTTTTAACTGGCTTCCTTGCTCTTGCTCTTGCTCTTGCTGTACAGGTGACCCGTTGGAGAGTCAGGCCTTCGTATCGGCACACCCTGTAAAAATAAAACAACACAAGCAGTATCCATTACAAATCTTCCAATTCCCTATTTCTTGCACACCACATCTTTTCCAGAAAACTCTTCATGGCTTCTATAATTCTATCATTTGCTTCATCACTCGGTCCCAGCAGCAGCAGCATCCATTCCCTCTCTGTCCTTGCAATCCTCCCATTCACATCCCAGCCCATCTCACTCATTGCCACCTTCATCATCTCCGTCCTTTCTCTCCGGTACCTCCCACACACCATTATCACATGCACGACAGTTTCATCCACACCCCTGTCACACATCTGACACACTTTGCTGCGGGACTCAGACCACCTGTAATTTCTTGCATTCACATTCATACACTGCGCGCGAGCTTGGAAGAGAAGATCACCACCCAGGCTTCCATCATACCAGCTGACACACTGCGGGGCTTCCTTTTCCCTGTACCACTCCAAAGTAGTCTTTCGCTCCATCACATGCTTCCACCTCCTCAGACCGTCACCTTTCACTGCACTGTCTATCTCTTTCTTCCACTTTCTCACATTCCATTCTAGACCCTCACTATTTCTGTCAGTCACCTTCCATTCAAAGAAACGCCTCCCTTCCTCTCTGCTCACCCACCTGACTCGCAAACCACTGTCACCAACCATTCTCATGCAGTTGTTAATCCATTTGCTCTCATGCACACTCCACAAGTAGACCTTCCGTGCCAATCTCGCGTCATCCATTCGTTCCAGTCTTACTTTGTATCTAAGGGTAGCCTTCCTAAATCTTTCCCTAAAGGTACTCCACCCCATATCACCCCTCAGTGCTTCCACCGCTGCATACCTTGGTGCATTCAAAGCTAACCTACCGATCCTATTTTGCCCTACTTCCAATTTATCCATTTCCAACTCACTCCATGTAATCACCTCCATCCCATACATCACACTCGGCACTGCTACACTCTTCCACACCTCTCTCAGCACATCATACTTACATGCTCTCATTCTTGCCGCACTTCCCATACGGCCCACCCATTGATTTACTAGGCTAATCTTCTCATTCTTTGTCCTTTCACATCCTCTCGGACTCATCCATACACCCAGGTACTTGTATGCATCTGTTTGCCCTAGCTCTGTGTCTCCTAGCCTCCAGGTCCTATTTCTCTCATCTTCTGCCCCATTCACAACCATTATCTGACTTTTCTCACTACTATATTTCACTCCAAAATCTCTCCCATACTCATTTACCACATCTAATAGTTCCTGCAGTTCCTCCGCTGACTCACTCATGACTACCACATCATCTGCATATAGAAGCACACTTACCCTGTCTTCTCCCTTCCGCGGTGTTGGTATGCCGGTGGGTACGTTACATGAGGGCAGACAAGGCCCTGTATATGGACAGCTACTGTGCGGGGAGAAGAACTGGCGGAGACGGAACAGAACGCCCAGCCTCGAGGAAGCTGATTTCGTAAGAGATGAGATATGAAGTTTCCAGTTGAGATTTTGAGTTAAGGATAGACCAAGGATGTTTAGTGTTGAGGAAGGTGATAGCTGGGTGTTGTCAAAGAATAGGGGATAGTTGTTTGGAAGATTGTGTCGAGTGGATAGGTGGAGAAACTGTGTTTTTGAGGCGTTGAAGGACACCAGGTTCCTCTTGCCCCATTCGGAAATAATAGTAAGGTCTGAGGCTAAGCGTTCTGCAGCCTCCAGCCTTGAGTCGTTAAGTTCCTGTAGGGTGGGTCTTCTTGAGAATGTGGTCCTGGTGGTGGTGCTTGGGGTGGTGTCCATGGGGGAGAGATGCTGGCATGTTGGTGGTTCTCTGCATGGTAATTTACTAGAACTAGATTATTCTCTAACATGGCTTTGTGAGGGATTTTGGTCTAATTTATGGATATGTGTCTGGACCCCTGAAATAGTCTGACTTAAAAACATTTCAGTAATGTCACTGACAAGTCAAACGGAAGCATACAACACAGCATTAGTGCTGAAAACGAATTACAGCCCTTCTGCCTGACAACAGGCACCACCGCCCGGGAAAAACTGTCATGTACATCACTTCAGATTCCAGTACAGATTGCACACTATCGGAAGTAGGAAGATGGAGGAATTAGACAATTTGCTCCTAGAGGATGACTATACAGAATACAGATCACCTGTGCTTAATCCTTTGTATATGCTCCACATCCAGCGGCAGATGCTTTCTGTGTGGCAAGAGTTATGTTTACAGTTTGCATGTATATGAGTTATGAGCCAACTCTAATTTTCTCCTTGTTTTTTTTTTTTTTTTTTTTTTTTTTTTTTTACATTGCTGCCTATTGCGCCGGTAGGCTTCTTCCCGGTGGATCCTGATGGTCGGTCCAAGGCTTCATTCCAGTGGGTCCTGATGGTCGGCCCAGCCCGTTCTGGCGCAGGCGAGTGTTTATAGTGGCGCCATCTTGCATTGGCTCATGCTGCCCTCCCAGAGCTCATTTTTGATCCTTGAATCTAGAGTCCGGGTTGATAGGTGGTCTTCTGGACAGCATGTGGGTAGTTTTAAGCCACTCGGCGGCGGCTGAAAAATCCCAGCTTGGTGGCACCGGGCGGGGATTGAACTCGCGTCCTCCTGAACACGAGGCCGTTACTTTGACGACTCAGCCACCGCCTCCCCATGTTTTAGATTGATGTCAACTATGATATTGTAAAAATATATATTTCCTCACCTGCACATGATGATTATATTAAGAGATGATGCAAGAAATTAACCAGCATACAAAAAAACAGCACTGCTCCGGGATTAAAGTCACAGCTACAAAATAGTTGGACAACGCTGCCTAGGATCAAAAAGATGCTAAATGTCTATAGAAAATGCAGCATCTTCCCTTCTTTCCCTTGCCTTATGTCATTTTCAGTTTTTATTTAATGTGAAATGATCGGAAAATAAATATTTCTTTATACAACACCAACTTTCTGGGTCTCAGAGAGCATTATATTCTATATTTCATTCTTCAAAAAAAAAAATTCGACGGAATTTGACTGCTGTAGTGCTGTGGCTATTCTCGCTGATTGACCAGTGAAAAGTGTTTGTCTTTTGGGAAAACATATAACTGAGCACTTTTGGTCTCATTTACTTTTGTATGCATCCGTCTGACGTGTCGGTGACACTACTGAAAACCCATTAACACCGTATCCAATCTCTGGAGTCTAGAAGTGTGACTTATAGAGATTTCTGTATTCTTTTTGTATATATATATATATATATATATATATATATATATATATATATATATATATATATATATATATATATATATATATATATATATATATATATATATATATATATATATAAACTAGCACAAATGGTTTGAGGCTCAGTAAATGTAACATGCTGAAAATTTTAGAATTTTGCCTTATTGATTACTTTGGCATGGACTAAATATGGGAAGAGGGATGAGAAAGAAATGGATATGAGAACTTTATTATTACCTTCAATATATTGCTGTATGTAGACTCATGTTAAAAACTGACTGGCATATATATTCTCTAATTCTATTACAATTTCAGTTTCAGACAGAGGCACTACACCGTGATATCCTCAACAGGAATAAAACAGCATTCAACCAAGTTATTGAGCGGTACATTTCCCTGGCACACGGACTTCCTCCTCCACTAGATGAATGTCCCTATACCAGTCTCCACACAACAGCAAAAACAAACCAAGTTCAGCTCCCTTATACCCCCAGAAGAACCTTTCCAGGACAGGTGCAACCATAAAAACCAGCACTGTCTCCCCAGCGATCTCATTGAGGCAAGATTCATGTTGGGATGAGGATGATCTTGTTAGAGAAGTAGAGGAATCACTGCAGAGGAGGAAACAACAGCTTGGGTTAAGTGATGATTTTATATGTGAGGAGATAGAGGATAATGAGGTTGATGAGGATGACCCCACATGGGATGGCTCTCATTACCATGCCAGGGTGAATTTACCCAGCAGATTGCATAAAAAGAGAAAACTTTCTGATAATCTTATAACAAACACAGTGGGGTCATCTGATGAAAACAAGTCTTGAAAGAAAGCAAAAGCACCTGTGGATGAAGTAAGCCTTTCCCAAAACAAAACTGCTGATTTGAGGAAGCTTTCTGTGCAGGACAGGCTTTCAGATGTGAGCAACTTACCAAGAAGAAGAGGTAGACCTCCGAAAAGAAAGTCAGTGCTGGAGGTGAATGATGAGGGTAATATATCAAAGAAAAGATGTAGATTGCCCAAACAAAAGTCAGTGCAGAAGGTGAGCAATGATGAAAACAAAGAACCCAAACGGAGAGGCAGGCCACCCAAGAAGACTCAAACTTTGAGTCTGAACCCCACCAAGGGCAAAACTTCAAACAAAACGTCATCTGATGAAAACAAAGAACCTAAACGGAGAGGCAGGCCGCCCAAGAAGACTCAAACTTTGAGTCTGAACTCCACCAAGGGCAAAACCTCAAACAAAAGGTCATCTGATGAAAACAATGTGCCACAAAAGAGAGGCAGACCATTCAAACAGAAAGCAACAGGGACTCTTAAGATCCACACTCAAGACTGTAGTGTAGTGCTGAGAAGGCTTGCTGGGGGCAGGGAGGGCATCCAGTCTGTGAATAAATCAAATGAAACCAGGACACTGTGCAGTATTAGAGGTGCAGAAGAGGAGGAGCAAAGACCTCAAGAGAGCAGTAATGGTATTGTGAAGTTGGTGCAGGAGGCAGTGGGAGGGACTGGTGGTATTCTGCATAGGGTTGAATATGGGAAGTATATAATCTGCCTCCTTGACACCATGGACACGATGCTTATCATGGTAAATCAAAACGTGCCCAGTGAAACTAGTTCTGGCAAAGAAACAGAAGCAGCTACAGGAAAGACTTCCAAAAAAGAGAAGAAAAAAGCCCAAGAAAGAGAACAGAGAACAAGAACTCATACTGGCAGCAACATGGAAGCAAACACACAAGTAGAACAAACTGTCAACAAAATTACTAACAGAGAGAAAAGAAAAAAGGTAGATCAAACAGCTAAAAAAACTAACAACAAAGAAAAAGAGAAAAAAGCCATAGAAAAACAGCAGACAGTGGATAAGAAAGCAAGGAGTAGCACAAGAACTGAATCCTCACTCCATCATAAGGCGATGCAACAGTCTGAGTCAACTGTTGAACATCCTACAGTGAAAAAGATGGGACAGAATAACAGCCGAAAAAGGGAGCACAGCTCAAACGCAGTCAAGTCACCGAAGAGACAAAGGAATGAGCCAAGCGTGCCCGCCAAGGCTTCTGTTGCAACACACCTGGCCATAGATGCCATGTTGTCACCTGGGCAGAATAGCGGCATTGTTCCCAGCAGTGAAGGCAATGTGCTGAAGAGATTACATGTTGATCCAGATGCAGGAACAGATAAAGTTACAGGTCAGTTTATGCAGCATGAACTTCCTAACACCAGTGAATCACCAAATAAGCCAAAAAAAGCACGTGACCTAGAAGTCTCTGACAGAAGTCTTTCTTCCGATGGGTCAGAGTCAGAGTCACAGTATGGAGACGGATCGCTTACTGATAGTGATGAAGATGACATGATTTCAGAATTTAGTGCAACCCAGAAAAAGAAGAGCTTCCTCCATCAGACACGAGAAAGGCTGAAAAGAAGGAATTACAGACCTGAGCACAGGGAGTCAGTGAGCAAAGTTATATTCGATAGTGACAATGACATCCTTATTATGGAACCGCCCAAGCCTGTGCCCATGTCAGAAGACAAGAAAAACAACACAAATTCTGAAAACAGCCAGAGCACAAAGGGGGTGCAGGGCAGACCCATCATGGCATCACCATATGTTTCCCTGAAGACCCAAAGAGCCATTAGGAGAGCTGCAGGTGGACACCAGCGAAGCCTGACCACTAGCAGTTCCTACATCCAAGGCCTCATCAGTAACTCCATCATGAAGAATGTTCCAGAGATGATGACTTCGGCCTCAACCAGGGTACCAGTGGACGGTCAAACGGAGGAGGAACCTGACCCTGAGGACATGTGGGATCTCCTGCCAGCCCTCCCCCAGCGGTCCTCCAGCTCCCTTGCCGCAAGGGCTGCCAAGACCAGCCTGCAAGAATCTGGCATAACGGTGGGTGTTCTGTGATCAACTTTATTTCCATCATTGTGAAAGTTTTTTTAATGTTTTGCTCCTCCACTTCCTTCTTCCAGTTGTAACTATTTGAATTAGCATCATTTCCCAGCATGAAAAGCCTGACTATTAAACCACTAATCATTACTAAGCAGCATATATCTCATTTTGTTTCCTCCAGTTTTCTGTCTTTTCTATCATTCATTACTTATTAATTCATTTACCTCTCTATTCCTTCTATCATTCGTTCATTCATTCATCCCACAGGAGACTGCAGCCACTGCTCCAGAGAGGCCAACAACTGTCACCAGCACCAACATTAGTGGTGCAGTCATCACATCAAAGGTATACTATATACTTTTCTAGATGAAAAAAAAGAAAAATATCAATTGATTAATAGATTTACATATATTTCAGATATTCAAGAATTTATTATTTATATAAGTTGATGTATTCATTCACTTATTTACTATTTTATATTCCTATTTGAGAGATGTATGGAGGTCAGTTGTATTTAAGGAGATTGGTTGTAATGTAAGACTATAAAAAATTTTGGCAGGCAGATTATATACTTCCCATATTCAACCCTATGCAGAATACCAGCAGTCCCTCCCACTGCCTCCTGCACCAACTTCACAATACCATCACTGCTCTCTTGAGGTCTTTGCTTCTCCTCTTCTGCACCTCTAATACTGCACACTGTCCTGGTTTCATTTGATTTATTTACAGACTGGATGCCCTCACTGCCCCCACCAAGCCTTCTCAGCACTACACTACAGTCTTGAGTGTGGATCTTAAGAGTCCCTGTTGCTTTCTGTTTGAATGGTCTGCCTCTCTTTTGTGGCACATTGTTTTCATCAGATGACCTTTTGTTTGAGGTTCTGTCCTTGGTGGGGTTCAGACTCAATGTTTGAGTCTTCTTGGGTGGCCTGCCCCTCCGTTTGGGTTCTTTGTTTTCATCAGATGACCTTTTGTTTGAAGTTCTGTCCTTGGTAGGGTTCAGACTCAATGTTTGAGTCTTCTTGGGTGGCCTGCCTCTCCGTTTGGGTTCTTCGTTTTCATCATTGCTCACCTTCTGCACTGACTTTTGTTTGGGCAATCTACATCTTTTCTTTGATATATTACCCTCATCATTCACCTCCAGCACTGACTTTCTTTTCGGAGGTCTACCTCTTCTTCTTGGTAAGTTGCTCACATCTGAAAGCCTGTCCTGCACAGAAAGCTTCCTCAAATCAGCAGTTTTGTTTTGGGAAAGGCTTACTTCATCCACAGGTGCTTTTGCTTTCTTTCAAGACTTGTTTTCATCAGATGACCCCACTGTGTTTGTTATAAGATTATCAGAAAGTTTTCTCTTTTTATGCAATCTGCTGGGTAAATTCACCCTGGCATGGTAATGAGAGCCATCCCAAGTGGGGTCATCCTCATTATCCTCATTATCCTCACATATAAAGTCATCACTTAACCCAAGCTGTTGTTTCCTCCTCTGCAGTGATTCCTCTACTTCTCTAACAAGATCATCCTCATCCCAACATGAATCTTGCCTCAATGAGATCGCTGGGGAGACAGTGCTGGTTGTTATGGTTGCACCTGTCCTAGAAAGGTTCTTCTGGGGGTATAAGGGAGTTGAACTTGGTTTGTTTTTGCTGTTGTGTGGAGACTGGTAGGGACATTCATCTAGTGGAGGAGGAAGTCCGTGTGCCAAGGAAATGTACCGCTCAATAACCTGGTTGAATGCTGTTTTATTCCTGTTGAGGATATCACGGTGTAGTGCCTCTGTCTGAAACTGAAATTGTAATAGAATTAGAGAATATATATGCCAGTCAGTTTTTAACATGAGTCTACATACAGCAATATATTGAAGGTAATAATAAAGTTCTCATATCCATTTCTTTCTCATCCCTCTTCCCATATTTAGTCCATGCCAAAGTAATCAATAAGGCAAAATTCTAAAATTTTCAGCATGTTACATTTACTGAGCCTCAAACCATTTGTGCTGACTAGTTTATATATATATATATATATATATATATATATATATATATATATATATATATATATATATATATATATATATATATATAAAAGAATACAGTAAACTCTATAAGTCACACTTCTATACTCCAGATATTGGATACCGTGTTAATGGGTTTTCAGTAGTGTCACCGACAAGTCAGATGGATGCATACAAAAGTAAATGAGACCAAAAGTGCTCAGTGATATGTTTTCCCAAAAGACAAACACTTTTCACTGGTCAATCAGCGAGGAATAGCCACAGCACCACAGCAGTCAAATTCCCGTAGGAGTTTTTTTTTGAAGAATGAAATATAGAATATAATGTTCTTTGAGACCCAGAAAGTTGGTGTTGTATAAAGAAATATTTATTTTCTTGTCATTTCACATTAAATAAAAACTGAAAATGACATAAGGCAAGGGAAAGAAGGGAAGATGCTGCATTTTTTATAGACATTTCTATAAGTTAAAAGCCAACTGGGAAAATTGGGAATAACCCCTTGTACATGGCCATGGTTATTTACCGGATCCAGTTTCTCCTCAGCCGAAACAATACCCGTAGCGGTTAAAATGATATAAGTAGATAAGGGAAGAGAACGAGAAATACGAACCACAGCTTGGGTTGGCACGCATGTATATTGTTGTATATATATTTATACGTTACTAGAAAATAAGAGAAAATTAAGTTTAGAATTAACATACAAAAAGACAACCTCAGAAAGGCAGAGGAGGGATTGATTAATGTGCCAAGCTGAAAGGCGAGAAGGGAGAGTGTTGGAACCTGGTGAAGGCCACGTCACCAGGAAAGGTTGCAAGGCAACTGCTCTGCCTGGCCAGATTCATTCGGGACTTAACCTTTCCACGGCACAGGTAAGCTCACCGCTCGCTAGTCCTGAGTGTCTGGGAGTGAGAGATAGCCCTAGCCAGCGTTCATTAGTGATTCATTCGGGACTTAACCTTTCCACAGCACAGGTGAGGGCGCGAGACAGCTGAAGGCCGGTGTCCTGGGCTAGGCAAGGCGAGTGGCCCGCCATCTTGAAGCCGCCCCAATTGAGAGTCGGGAATGGACCCAGACGCCAGTGGTGAACAAGGGTCATGCCCTCAGTCATGAGTGCCTGAACTGAGCCAAGGTAAGGGCGAGCCAGTCCAGTCCCTGCCGTCCCCAAGACCAGCAGGCTGGTGATGGGAGTAAACGCCTCCGAAACCCCCCCTTTAGGCACGGCACAGCAGCATATAGTGTAGCTCTCAGGGGTGGGTTTCATCATAGTGCTCTCCCAAGCGTGGTGACGTCACGCGCAGTTGGGAGAATTTCTTGGGCATGTTTCATCACCGCGCCACAAGCACTTCCAAGTAGGATTGGGAGTGGTCTTGGGAGAAACCAGCGTTGCCAATCTTCCGCGTCGCTTTTACGTCTAATATGTCTTCAGTTAACCTAAATTACAATTCTTATGTATAATTATGGAATTATAAATATAAACAATTGATATTTAGTTGAAATACAGCGATTGTATCTTCATTGTAAGGAATATGTGCACGTATTTTTGTTCCATCTGCATCTTCAACAGCACCACGGTGTAAACAAACATTTAGTGAGTCGTGAGTAGACCCTGGCCACCTCGCCACCATGTCTCGCAGCTTATACTGTGCATCAAATATTACTTGCACATTGATGCTGTGGTAGTTATTGCGGTTGACGTACACTTTTTCGTGCTCATGTGGGGCCACTATTCTTACGTGGGTGCCATCAACAGTACCCACCACACCGGGAAAACCAGCAATTTCGGCAAACTCCGCCTTCATTCTCTGCTGCTCCCCCCCGGTTTAAAAGGAAGCCCATGAGCCGCCTCATATTCTCTTGTGTCACGAGAGCATCCACAGTCTGGGTGATGATTCTGCTGACTGTGGCCCGGGAAACTCCAAAGTCATCTGCGCTGTACTGCTGCATTTTCCCGGTGGCGAGGTATCGCCGAGTCAACGCCACTTTCAGCTCCGCTGTGACCGCACGGCTCCTCTCAGTCCTGTTGCCAATCACGTGTCGCACCAAGTCAGTGACGAACAACAGGCCAGCACGATCCACCCTGTACCTCTTCTTGAACTCGGTGTCATCGTATTCATTAAAGATGTCCCTTCTCGGGCGAAAATTCCTTGGTCGGTGCTGGCGGGGTTGTTCACGGGCTGCCATGTTTACAGTCTGACGCTTGGAACCTTCCTTGGGAGCGCTTGGGAGACCCCGCACGGCCTCCCAAGGCAGCAAGCGAGATAGGCAGAGTTCCAAGGCTTGGGAGCTTTCGTGAAACATGCCCAAGGTTTCTCGCACGCTTGGGACTCCTTGAGCACACTTCCAAGGACTTGGGAACTTTGATGAAACCCACCCCAGGCCTCCACCAAGCCAAGGAAATTGTGTCAAACAGGCAAGGGGCACCCGCTTTGTGGACGAGGGGCTAACAGTGACCTCACCCCCCCTTTAGCTGTAACAGTCTGATCTTTCTCTCATACTTACTCTTTTCTTCCTATTTTTGTTATGAGTGTTTTATTTTGTGTGTGTGCATGCCGGTGCAGGAAGTTGAAATCGGAGAGTCTAGCCAATCGGGCGGTAGCCCTGTGATATATCCCGACATGTGTTTATCTATCTCGTGTGTAGCATTTATCCATAGGAATGTTAGGGATTAGAAGAAAGGTTTTCACGTTTGTAAACAAAACATGCTACACTTCCTTCGTCTAGTGAGGATATGGTTAGAACCAGAGACCCATAGACAACTTTTTCTGGAAGAGGTTTACGCCTGTGACTCCAGCTCCATAGCCTCAGTCATACTATTAGGTAGGGTTTTCTTTTTTTTGGTGGATATTTTGAACTGTGTATTTAAATGCAATTTTGTATTAACCAAAACATGCTACACTCCCATCGGGAGTGAGGATTATTGTTAGGGGGAAGGGAACTTGGGAAGCAAATCAATAAATTGTCTTCTGCCTATGTCCTGTGTTAATGCATACAGCCTTCCTAGCCTACGGTGCAGTCTCGCAATCTCCCCCACCACGACCTCCGAAGGTAACCACAACCCCACACTACCAAACATATGGGACTGAGGATACCATCTACCTCAAGGAACAACCCGTAGTAAGCTGGGGAACGTCGGATACTATCTACCAGGTGGGACAGTTGTTAAAGTCAAGGGTTGCCAGGCCTGCCAGGGCAGGGAGAGTCTGGGGACTAAACAGTTAGTTTAGTTCCGCCCCACCTGGTTCATAGAACTGCCGTTCCTCACTTACAGGCTTTGGGGGTTGTGCCATATTACAACCTCCTGGTGGCAGCTTACAGAGAGGGAACAGCAGGGAATCGAACCCAGCCGTACACTCTCTGTGTGGTTGAGGAATCTTAGCGTCACTATTTTTCCTCTTCCTCCCCTTTTTTTATTTTTCAACCTGTGATGGCCAGGGGTCAAACTCAGGGCTGTTATACTCGTATGGGATATGCATCTCATGTGTGGGGGGGCTCCACTCATACAGCTCTTCTGGACAGAGTGGAGGCTAAGGCTCTTCGTCTCATCAGCTCTCCTCCTCATACTGATAGTCTTCTACCTCTTAAATTCCGCCGCGATGTTGCCTCTCTTTCTACCTTCTATCAATATTTCCACGCTGACTGCTCTTCTGAACTTGCTAACTACATGCCTCCCCCCCTCCCACGGCCCCGCTGCACACGAATTTCTACTCATGCTCATCCCTATACTGTCCAAACCCCTTATGCAAGAGTTAACCAGCATCTTCACTCTTTCATCCCTCACGCTGGTAAACTCTGGAACAATCTTCCTTCATCTGTATTTCCTCCTGCCTACGACTTGAACTCTTTCAAGAGGAGGGTATCAGGACATCTCTCCTCCCGAGTTTGACCTTGCATTTTTTTTTTTTTTTTTTTTTTTTTTACATTGTGGCCTATTGCGCCGGTAGGCTTCTTCCCGGTGGATCCTGATGGTCGGTCTAAGGCTTCTTTTCGGTGGGTCCTGATGGTCGGCCCAGCCCGTTCTGGCGCAGGCGAGTGTTTATAGTGGCGCCATCTTGCATTGGCTCATGCTGCCCTCCCAGAGCTCATCTTTGATCTTAGAATCTAGAGTCCGGGTTGATAGGTGGTCTTCTGGACAGCATGTGGGTTGTTTTAAGCCACTCGGCGGCGGCTGAAAAATTCTAGCTTGGTGGCACCAAGCGGGGATTGAACTTGCGTCCTCCTGAACACGGGGCTGTTACTATGACAACTCAGCCACCGCCTCCCCAAACACCTCTTATTTATTTCTTAGGAGCAGCGAGTAGCGGGCTTTTTTTTGTTATTGTTTTTTTTTGTGTGCCCTTGAGCTGCTTCCTTTGTTGTAAAAAAAAAAAATAAATAAAAAATAAAAAATTAACAGAACTCCACCTTAAGGGGGGCGACTACGGGGTATTTTTGACGAATATATTTAAAATTGGACAAGTTCATGTTTTTCGCTCAGCATGGCGAGGAAACCCTAAATTACCATGTGGTGAGGTTTGTTTTCATAAAATTAAAACCCCTCCCCCTTGGGGGGGCTTTTGCGTCATAGTCGGACATGCGCGTCATAAGACGCTCATGTCAACATATGCGGTATCATTCATATATATACGTAAAAATAGCATTAGAATACTTTATTTCTTTGTAAATTTTGTCATCTGTCATCCTCTCTTCTTCGCGCGGAGAGGCAGGGGAGGAAGAGAGGTGCCACCGCGCCAGTGCCAAGCGAGACACAGACGAGAAAAGTATGTCGTACTTTTCTCTCCTCTCCAGCCCAAAAAACCGTCCTTACAAATGATGTACAAGCGCAAGGCAACCAGAAAAAGAGTCACCAACATCAAGAGGTCTTATGGAGCGGCCAAACCTCAAATAACAAGCAAGAGAGTAGCGTAGAAGCAAGGCACTCCCACGAGGCACTCCCGCGGCACTCGCGCTACGCGGGAGTGCCACGGCCCAGATGCCTGATCAGTCTCCAGTAAGTCAACAAGATATACAAAATAATATGTGAAAATTTCATGCCAATCAAATAAATGCAAATGGCAGGACAGGAATGAAATGTAAAAAAATCTTTAGGAGCCAATATCCCAAAAATTAGTTTTTTAAACTTAAAATAATTTCACAAAATCGGTAAAAAGTCTGATCGACTTTTGTTAGGTATCTGTTGAAACTACAACTAAAGGGCAATTTTTAGTTGGAAATAGACTTTCAATAATGTCAAAAGAAAACGGGACACAAAGAGGAGAAAATAATAATTGACAAAAGATTGTAATTTTTTTTCTTCGAAGACAAAACAAAAAATCAAAAAGTTACTTCCAATAAAATGTAGATAGGTAAACAAAGTTTCTATGGTATTTTTTTTCAAACCGATTAACTGAAAATTAAAGCCTGTGGAACAAAAATACAAAAAATACGCTTTGTTCGAGTCTCTCCTAAACTTCACCCAAATTTGATGAAATTCACAGAATAAGAAACCTTTACAGTAACAAACAACATACTAAGATTTCAAAGCTATTGGACGTACCATATGTGCAGGAGGACCCCCCATAATCACCCCCCTTTTTTTTTTTTTTTTTTTTTTTTTTTTTTACAGCAAAGGAGACAGCTCAAGGGCACAAAAAAGTAAACATTGATAAAAAAAAAAAAAGCCCGCTACTCGCTGCTCCTAAAAAGAATCCAAAGAGGTGGCCGAAAGATAAGTCAGTTTCGGGAGGAGAGGTGTCCTGATACCCTCCTCTTGAAAGAGTTCAAGTCGTAGGCAGGAGGAAATACAGATGAAGGAAGATTGTTCCAGAGTTTACCAGCGTGAGGGATGAAAGAGTGAAGATGCTGGTTAACTCTTGCATAAGGGGTTTGGACAGTATAGGGATGAGCATGAGTAGAAAGTCGAGTGCAGCGGGCCGGGAGGGGGAGGCATGCAGTTAGCAAGTTCAGAAGAGCAGTCAGCGTGGAAATATCGATAGAAGATAGAAAGAGAGGCAACATTGCGGAATTTAAGAGGTAGAAGACTATCAGTATGAGGAGGAGAGCTGATGAGACGAAGAGCCTTTGCCTCCACTCTGTCCAGAAGAGCTGTGTGAGGAGCCCCCACACATGAGATGCATACTCCATACGAGGCGGACAAGGCCCCTGTATATGGACAGCAACTGTGCAGGGGAGAAGAACTGGCGGAGACGGTACAGAACGCCCAGCCTCGAGGAAGCTGATTTAGTAAGAGATGAGATATGAAGTTTCCAGTTGAGATTTTGAGTTAAGGATAGACCGAGGATGTTTAGTGTTGAGGAAGGTGATAGCTGGGTGTTGTCAAAGAATAGGGATAGTTGTTTGGAAGATTGTGTCGAGTGGATAGGTGGAGAAACTGTGTTTTGAGGCGTTGAAGGACACCAGGTTCTTCTTGCCCCAATCGGAAATAATAGTAAGGTCTGAGGCTAAGCGTTCTGCAGCCTCCAGCCTTGAGTCGTTAAGTTCCTGAAGGGTGGGTCTTCTATTAAAAGAAGTTGAATAATGCAGAGTGGAATCATCGGCGTAGGAATGGATAGGACAGTTCGTTTTGGAAAGAAGATCATCAATGAACAACAGAAAAGAGTGGAGATAGGACAGAACCCTGTGGGACACCACTGTTAATAGATTTAAGGGAAGAACAGTGACCGTCTACCACGGCAGAAATAGAACAGTCAGAAAGGAAACTGGAGATAAAGGTACAGAGAGAAGGATAGAAACCGTAGGAGGGTAGTTTAGAAAGCAAAGATTTGTGCCAGACCCTATCAAAAGCTTTTGATATGTCCAGCGCAATAGCAAAAGTTTCACCGAAACGGCTAAGAGAGGATGACCAAGAGTCAGTTAAGAAGGCTAGGAGATCACCAGTAGAACGCCTTGCGGAACCCATACTGGCGATCAGATAGAAGGTCAGTGGAAAGGTGCTTTTGAATCTACGGTTAAGGATTGATTCAAAAGCTTTAGATAGACAAGAAAGTAAAGCAATAGGACGGTAGTTTGAGGGATTGGAGCGGTCACCCTTCTTAGGTACAGGCTGTGTGAAGGCATACTTCCAGCAAGAAGGAAAGGTAGATGTTGACAGGCAGAGGCGAAAGAGTTTGACCAGGCAGGGTGACAGCACGGAGGCACAGTTTTAAGGACAATAGGAGGCACTCCATCAGGTCCATAAGCCTTCTGAGGATTGAGGCCAGAGAGGCATAGAAAACATCATTTTGAAGAATCTTTATAACAGGCATAAAGGAGTCAGAGGGGGATGAGTAGGAGGAATATGCCCAGAATCGTCCAGAGTGGAGTTTTAGAAAAGTTTGAGAGAAGAGTTCAGCCTTAGAGATAGATGAGACGGCAGTGTTGCTGTCAGGACTGAGGAGTGGAGGAAAGATGAAGAAGTGAAGTTGGAGGAGATGTTTTGGCTAGATGCCAGAAGTCACGGGAAGAGTTAGAAAGCAAGGTTTTGACATTTTCTATTAATGAAAGAATTTTGGTTAGTCGGAGAATAGATTTGGCACGATTTCGGGCAGAAATGTAAAGTTCATAATTAGCATTAGTTTGAAGGCTCTGGTATCTTTTGTGAGCTACCTCTCTATCATTGACAGCACGAGAACAAGCGTGATTAAACCAAGGCTTTTTAGCGTGAGGAGTAGAGAAAGAACGAGGAATGTATGCCTCCATTCCAGAGACAATCACCTCTGTGATGCGCTGAGCACACACAGAGGGTCTCTATCCTGGAAGCAATAATCATTCCACGGGAATGGAAAGTACATCCTCAGGTCGTCCCACCGAGCTGAAGCAAATGCCAGAAGCATCGCCTCTTCGGTGGGTCCAGAGGATGTACAGGAGCAATAGGACAGGATGCAGAAATAAGATTGTGATCGGAGGAGCCCAACGGAGAGAACAGTTTGACAGAATAAGCAGAAGGTTTGAGGTAAGGAAGAGGTCTAGAATGTTGGGCCGATCTCCAAGACGGTCAGGAATACGTGTAGGGTGCTGGACCAACTGCTCTAGGTCGTTGAGGATAGCAAAGTTGTAGGCTTGTTCACCAGGATGGTCAGTGAAAGAGGATGAAAGCCAAAGCTGGTGGAACATTGAAATCTCCTAGGATGGAGATTTCAGCGAAGGAGAGTGGGTCAAGATGTGCTCCACTTTAGAATTCAAATAGTCAAAGAATTTTACATAGTTGGTAGAGTTAGGTGAGATAAACAGCACAGATGTATTTAGTAATAGAATGACAGTGAAGTCTTAACCAGATGGTGGAAAATTCAGAAGAGTCAAGGTCGTGGGCACGAGAGCAGTGATGTCGTTAAGACGAGGCGCAACATCCAGCTTTGGATTGAAATTTAGGATAGAGATAGTAGGAGGAACAGAGTAGATTGCTGTCAGTAGCCTCAGAAACCTGTGTTTCGGTAAGGAAGAGAAGGTGAGGTTTAGAGGAGGAGAGATGATGTTCCACAGAATGAAAATTAGAGCGAAGACAGCGAATGTTGCAGAAATTGAGAAGAAAGAGGTTCGAGGAGTTATCAAGACACCTCTCGGGTCGGCAGCCAGAAGGGGAGTCCTCCCTGGGGGAATTTGTGGTCCCCCCCCCAGGCGGGGACTCCGAGGCATTGCTTAATTGAGCCATTTTGAATTTTGAATTTTGGAAAAAGGTGTATATGTTATGTGAATGTAGTGTGGTGTGGATAAAGAGAGGATCTGTCTTTAGAGAGCATGCTGAACTACTCTCCGGTGTTGGTGAGACAATAGGGAAACGGTTAGTGAGGACATGGAAGGGTCTTTGGAGGGCTTCAGCTCCCTTCTCACCTCCCATATATACCTCACCGGGAGTGGCTTGCGCCCGTTCGGTAGGTGTCTTCCTACCTACTCCAGCTGTCTACCTATCAGATACTATCCTGCTGTTATAAAAATAGTAACCAATCTCCATTTACTTAATAAAACCTCAATAACAACTGACTTGCAATGGAAATTGTGATCAGAGTGTTGATTGACACATTGAAATCTTACAGATAGTGTTAATCATTGGAATGATTTTAAATATAATTTTTCAGCATTTATACTCGGCCGTGTCTCATAAGGGCTATTACAAGCGAAAGGACTGTGGGATGATTTTTTCTGGTTCCTATTGATTCCTTCCACGAGTCTCCTGAAAGTGTAGTCAAAGATGTAAGTCCGTATTCTTAAACATATCTGCATCTCAGTTCGCCTGTTCAAAAAGTTTCTCTTAGAAGCTGCTGGAGTTTTCATGGATTGTTTCGTGATTCTAGTGATTGTTTTACAAGACTCCCGCACCATAAACATGAATATCACCCATGAAAACCCAGTTAATTTTCTCTGTTGCTTTAGAAAATAGTCATAATGGGAGCCCGACACATTTAAGAACAGGACCATAGTACCTACAGGCAGAGAAAGAAAAGGACGAAGAGAAAGAGTGCGACTCTTCCTCATTTCATTCATTTCATTTAATTTCTATGGGACCCGCAGAGGGCCACTCTTGGGTGGCATGATATGCGGGGGTTGTGCGGGGGATTCAAAGGGCCAGGACAGGATTAGGATAAGGGTTAGGACGAGGAAAGGTATTGGGACATGATGATGGGCCAAGATTGGGGAGATAATGACTGATGATCCTATTCCTAAATGTGTCAAAAGTGGGACTATTAACTACATGAGATGGGAGATGATTCCACTCTTGGATGCTACGGGGAAAGAATGAAAATTTGAATATACTACAGTAAAACCTCACCATTTGCACGCTCGCCATTTACGCGGCCTTAATTTGCGGCCATCGTCCCACCATTTGTGCAGGTGGTCTTGCCATTTGCACACCTCGCCCCCCCACCACTGACTAAGGGTTGGTTCCCCCTAGTGCCATCTCCTGCGTAAATTTAAATTTCTACGTAGTATTGGCAAACATGTCCATGATGGTGATGAAGTTGGTGGTGGAGATGAAGGTGGTGGTGGTGACGAAGGTGATGGTGATGATAAAAGTGGTGGTAGTGGAGATGAAGGTGGTGGCGGTGATAAGGTGGTGGGGGTTATGAATGTGGTTGTGGTGATGAAGGTGATGGTGGTGGTAAGAAGTGTTGGTGGTGAAGGTGGTGGTGGTGGTGGTGATTAACATGGTGGTGGTGACAAAGATGGTGGTGGTGGTGATGAGGGTGATGGTGGTGGTGATGATAGTGGTAGTGATATGATGAAGACGGTGGTGGCGATGAAGGTGGTTGTGGTGATGAAGGCAGCAATGGTGGTGATGCAGGTGGTGGTGGTGGTGGTGATAGTGGTAGTGGTGATGAAAGTGAAGGTGTTGAAGAAGCCTTGAAACCAGCTGGCGAGCTACAGCTGTCTACCATCCGCGCGCCCTCTCCCGCCAGTGAAGAACACTACCAAAATACACAACATGTCATTTCCCGCCATTGCCCAATCGCCTCTCCTGGTCTCGTGGTGACTGCGATTATTCAATGTTTTCTGCCTCACCTTTGCACCACCATCATGCCGCACACAGCGTCACAACCTAAGATTTGGACGCCATTATTGGCCCTGTTTTTGACGCGAGAGCATGTGCTAGCATTTGAAAAGCGCGGCGAAAACAGGGCCAATAATGGCACCCAAATCTTAGGTTGTCAGGACTCTACAGATCACGACCCAGAAACTGGTTATGCTAAATTGAGGACGCTATCAAGAAGTTTCCTGCCAGCAGACAAGGGCCCCAGGGGTTTGGGCCGTGACCACCCATAAGTATTTTTCCCCATAGGTTATTAAGTTTGCCATTTGCGCATTCGCCATTTGCACACCTTCAGACCGCCCATGTGTGCGCAAATGGTGAGGTTTGACTGTAGTGTTAGTCTGGTAGGTGTGGTATTTAAGGTTGTGGCTGCCTCTAGAGGATCATGTAGTTGTCGGGTGTAAATAAGTGTCTTTGTTTATGTCAACTAAATTGTTTGTGATTTTATATAGTATTTGTTATCTGTGTATTTGTCTTCGTGTTGCTAATGGGTCTAGTTTTATGTCTTGTTTAAGCAAAGTGACTGATGTGGTGTGTCTGTAATCATGTCTGGCCCATCTTGCAGCTTTGTTTTGTATGGCCTCTAATTTATTTATGTTATTGTTAGTGTGTGGGTCCCAGACGGTGTCACAATATTCTATGTGTGGCCGACCCAGTGATTTGTATGCAAGAATTTTGATGTTTGTGTTACACTTGCTAAGGCTCCTACGCAGGAACCCCAGGGCTCTGTGAGCTTTGGCCCTGATGCTGCTCACGTGTGTGTTCCACCGCATGTCTGCTGAGATATGTGCGCCCAAGTATTTGTGTGAAGAGGCAGTGTTTAGGTTTGTGTCATGGAGTTTGTTAATGAGGGAATAGGTTTGTTAGTACTTATGAAACGGATGTGATAACATTTGTCTGGTCTAAACGTCATCTGCCACTTGGCTTCCCAGTCTTCAAGTGCAGCCAAATCGTCCTGGAGTCGAAGGCAGTCATCCCTATCTAAAATGGGTCGATAAACTAAACTGTCACCTGCAAAAAGTCTAGTAGAAGAGGTAAGTGATAGTGGGAGATCATTAATGTAGGAAAGGAAAAGAAGGGGGCCCAAGACAGTGACTTGAGGTATCCCAGAAGTTACAGGAATAGATGAGGATTGACTACCATCAAGAACAACTCTTTGCTTGTGGGTAGTCAAAAACGTGGTAATCCAGTTAGAAAGTTGTCCTCGTTGCCATAGTATTCTAATTTAGCTAAAAATCTTTGGTGGGAAACTTTGTCGTAGGCTTTGGCAAAGTCAAGTATTATGGCATCAACTTGTTTAACTTTGGGGTTGTTAAGGGACTGCAAAATGTCGTGTGTGGTCACAAGTAATTGAGTCTCACACGAACGTTTGGGCTGAAAGCCGTGCTGACTGTCAGTCAGTATATTTTGCCCATCAAAGTGGGCCATTATATGTCTATGAATTATATGTTCTAAAATTTTGCAGGGAACTGAGGTTAGTGAAATAGGTCTATACTTAGCAGGGAGGGTTCTGTCTCCGGATTAAAAAATTGGTGACACATTTGCCAAAAGCCAGTCCTAAGGGAGTTCTCCAGTTTGTAATGTCTGCGAGAATATAACCTGCAGGATAGGTGCAAGAATGCAGGCATTAGCTTTTAGTATACTGCAGGGTATATTGTTTGGTCCAGTCGCTTTCAGTGTCAACCTCAGATAATAGTTTCTCAATTCCTCCTCATCATCATCATTTCATCGACGCCTGCTCCAAGGAGCTCCCACCAGGGGATCTGGCCATGGCAGAAGAGTTTCCAACTTTCTCTATCCAGACACTCCCTCCTTGCCTGCTCAAAGTTTCTCAAGGATCTTTCACCCTTTTTCCTGACATACTCTTGCACTCTATCTCTCCATTTCACTGGAGGTCATCCTCTAGCATTCCCTCCCTCTATCTCACTCACATACACCCTTCTGGTCATCTTACTCTCCTCCATTCGCTCCATGTGGACAAACCACTTCAAAGTCTGTCGCTTCACTTCTTCCACCACTCCACACTTCTTCCCTTCAACCCCGTGACACATTCCAAAACGCTCGTACACACTTTCATTACTCATTCCATCCATTCTACTCACCCCACAAGCACTCCTCAAATAACTCATTTCCACTGCCTGCACTCTAGACATCTGACTTTCATTCCAGCCCCACGTTTCACTTGAATATGTGAGGGTTGGTACTATTATTGTATTTCTCAAATCCCTCTTTACCTCCATGCTCACACTTCTACCGGTCATGATTCGTCCCAAAGACCCTACCACCCTTCTTCCTTGTAATGCCATTTCTCTTATCTTTCCCTTCATATCACCATGCTTACACCTAACTGATCCAAGGTACTTAAGGCCGCTTTCACAGTCCTTTTGTTTGTGTTGATCGTTACCAATGGCGGCAATCGCTGCTATAGAATTTCCACGTGAAACTGGCCAGTGGGGTAGTGGCGGCTGCAGGGTTAGCCTAGCCCCACACCTTACCACACACCCTCAACACCTCTCGCTTCTTCTGTAGCCGCCACTACCCCATCGGCCAGTTTCACGTGGAAAACTATAGCATCGATCGGCGCCATTGGTAATGATCAAAATAAACAAAGCGGCCCTTAAACTCATTGATCTCCTCCATTTCTTCACCATTCAAAATTGTTTTGCATTCTTTTTCACATTCAATTCCCACTCTATATGGGCATAAAATATCGACAACCTCACTTCTACTTTGCTCACAATCCATCACTTTACTCCTGAAGGTGTAGAGTCAACAAAATATATGGACCGAAAGAGAGGTAGAGAAAGGCTACAGGTGGCTCTTACCCGTCTATTCCTTGTCTTCAACCACCTATTCCCTCCCTTCCCCTATACGCCGCCACGCCCACAGCCTATCACCACTATATCCTCCAGCCCTGTGTCTCCTGAAGGTGTGTAGTAATGAAACATACTGGCCGAGAGAGGTAGAGAAAGGCTGTGGCTCTTTTCCATCTATTCCTTGTCTTCAACCACCTATTCCCTCCCTTCCCCTACACGACCACAGCCTACCACCACCTTATCCTCCAGCCCTGTGTCTCCTGAAGGTAGGTAGTAGTGAAACATACTGGCCGAGAGAGGTAGAGAAAGGCTACAGGTGGCTCTTTTCCATCTATTCCTTGTCTTCAACCACCTATTCCCTCCCTTCCCCTACACGACCACAGCCTACCACCACCATATCCTCCAGCCCTGTGTCTCCTGAAGGTAGGTAGTCAACGAAATATATGGGCCGAAAGAGAGGTAGAGAAAGGGAAAGATGAGGACGAAGACATAGGGCACGGCTCTTTACCTTCTATTCCTTGTCCATCACTACAGTAAAACCCCGATTATCCGAAATGGAAGGGGGGAAGCCTCTTTCGGATAAGCCGATTTTTCGGATAATCCGGATTTATGGCCGCCATTTTGATCGCCGCCAGTTTGATCGTCGGCATTGTGTCTTGCTTTCTCGTTTGGATGAATATCACTTTGATCTTGCACCTTGGTTCTTATTTTCTCATTAGAACACATGTAGCTAGTATGGACGGACCATTAGCCAGGATGGATGAGGATGCTGTCGCTGCCGCCGACTGACGATGTAAACAATGAAACCAAACAAACACACGTTACGCTAAACAAAGTAGTACGCTTAAAACATGTGATGTAAATGTTTTATTGTATGTTTGTCTGTGTGTCTCCTTGTCTGGACCAGTGTATGTTGATACTTGTGAGCGTTGCAGATCTGAATTGTGAATGTTGCAGAGTGCGATTGTGAATGGTTGTGCAAGCTTGCAAGTGTGACTGTGGCATGGAGTGGAGAGGGGAGTCGTGTTTGTGTCGTTGTCTTGAGAGTACGGTGTGAGAGTAGTCGTGCAGTAGTTTGTTCGTTCGCCGCACCTACGTCCTTGCTGGGGCGAAGGAGCGGACGTGGTGTTGTTGAGAGTTTGTTTAATGTTTTTTGTCTAATACATTGATCTATTCGTTACAAGCTATTTCGGCAATACGTATTAGAAAGCATATTCATTTTAACTGTTCTTATCAATTTTATATGTGTTAATATAGTACATATGTAGTTACTTTTATTTATTTTTGATGTTTTATAACGTTTTAGTATAGAAAAAAAATTAAATTTTAATTGCATTATCCAGATCAATTTCGGATAATCCGGTTTTTCGGATAATCCGCTTTCGGATAATTGAGGTTTTACTGTACTCATTTTCTCCTTTCCCCTACACGTCTACACACCCACAGCCTACCGCCATCAGCCCTGTGTCTCCTGAAGGTGTGTAGGCAGCAAAATAAACTAGATAAGCGGTAACTCACCAGGTCAGGAAGTGGCATTTTGAACGGACGCTGTTTGTTGACACTTGATTCACGGGAGTTTGAGGAATTGTAGGAGCGTGGCTTGCTGCTCCGAAGAACCCGCATATTTTTCTGTGATAAATAAAGGTTTTCCAACATTATTATCTTGTAAACATCATCAAAGTTGACATAAAACAGAATAAATAAATAAGATACAGTATAAGGAGAGGGAGATATATTCACATAAAAATCATATAAATACAACGACAGTCGTAACAAAGTATTAATATACTGTTATATAAATTGTTTCTCATCATCATCATTTCATCGACGCCTGCTCCAAGGAACTCCCACCAGGGGATGGCTACAGCAGAAGTTTCCAACTTTCACTATCCAGACACTCCCTCCTTGCCTGCTCAAAGTTTCTCAAAGATCTTTCCCCCCTTTCCCTAACGTACTCTTGCACTCTATCCCTCCACTTCACTGGAGGTTGTCCTCTAGCATTCCCTCCATCTCACTCACATACACACTTCTGGTCATCTTACTCTCCTCCATTCGCTCCATGTGGACAAACCACTTTAAAGTCTGTCGCTTCACTTCTTCCACCACTCCACACTTCTTCCCTTCAACCCCGTGACACATTCCAAAATGCTTGTACACACTTTCATTACTCATTCCATCCATTCTACTCACACCACAAGCACTCCTCAAATAACTCATTTCCACTGCCTGCACTCTAGATCCCTGACTTACATTCCAGGCCCACATCTCACTTGCATATGTGAGGGTTGGTACTATAGCCTGTTCACTTAAGCTAGATTCCTGGCGCCTAGGCAGGTTGGTAAGCTTGCAGCTGATTGGCTGCTCTGCTCTCCCGCTAACACTAATGTCGGACCACATCTTGCATGCTCGAGTGAGACATGTTTCTTTATTATATGCCATAGCTCAACTCATATACGAGCTAGCCAGTTTTGGTTGACACCATCAGACTCAGCAGTGACTGTAGAATCAAGATGTATTTATACATACATGCATTGATACATACATATACATACATTGTTCATTTTAGAAGTTTGTTGGTAGCATATAATTACAACATAAATCTAGGAGATTTAAATAATCTTAAAAGTACTAATTTTATGTTTCTTGAGCGAACATTACTTTTAAAATCTTGTTCATTTCTGTAATTTGGACTGCAAAAATTTACCCTCGAAACAACACTGCTTACTTTAGAACTACATGTTCTGATAAAAAAGTAATATACTGTCAAGGAAAAAAATGTTATATTCATATAACATGTATAATCTTCGTTTATACAGGCTGCTGCTGTAATACATATTTTTACGTACAAGATACATGAAAACTGGGTCAGGTATTTTATGAATATAAAATAAAAATTAACTAGATGACTTAGATTAGTTACTGTTAACAACAATACAGTGAAACTGGTTTAACTCAAATTTATGCGTCTGTTCTTACGTGCAAATTCATCAAGGACTTCATGATCAAAATTTGTGTCACAATAGACAAAGTAAGGCCAGTCCATTTAAACAACTTTCATTCATTGCGTTCCTAAGGTATGTTTTAAGCAATTTAAGGGCACTAAAGGATCGCTCATTGGTGGAAGTGCTAACAGGTAGAGTTGAAAAAATTGCAATAAGGTGGAAAAATTTGGGTATGTGCCCAATTTTCTGGCACATGCCAATGTCTCAACAACTTGCTTTGACCTCTCATGAGATTCACGACGCCTCCAATAACTCTGCCCCCATAGATATTCATCTTCAACGAGATCTGCATCTCCATCAAGAAATTTTCAATAAAATTCAACTGCCTCCTTCAGTTCACTAAAATAAGTATCAACCGAAAGAGAGGGAACAAGATTTCCCAACAAAAAACTCCTAATGTGTTCAGATGCAAACCTTTCCCTGAGCTATGCTATAGCAGTGTCCGAAAATGGGAGAAAAACAACTCTTCGATAGTACTCCTATGGAGTTGCTGATGACCACTGATTGTTCAAGGCTTCTGGATGATATCTCCGTACCTTTCCTCAGCTTGGGCAAAAAGTTGGTTGAACTTATTTCCATCACAAAAGGACTGAAATGCATCTATGCAGCTCTGTGTAGCTACACTTCCAAGAGCACCCATCAGTTCTTGTTGTGACCCCTGCAGTTTCTCTGGCAAAGGTTTAGTGACACTTAGAACTGAGGTGAGCACTTCCAAACTCATGAGAAAACCTGGGTCACTTATTGCTTTAGATTAGGCTTGGCTGCTGATTCTTCACCTAACGTGTTTTGCAGTAATTATTCTTAATCATTATTTCATTATTTACCAACTTGATTAACTGAATTATCCGGGGCATCAGCCGAGTCAGTGGTGACTTTCTTACACCAGATAGAGTACTACGTGCAGCGTTTTCTGGCGTTTTGTGACCAAGGAGGAAAAATGTAAAGAATGGAAAGGCACAAATCCCAAGCCTGCGTGAATTCAAGAAATGACACACGCTATAGAAAAAAAAGTACTACATAAACAGAAAATGAAGTCTATCAATCATAATTTTCAGAAATTTGGAATTTTTGGTCAGAAAATATTAAACGGATAACATGAATAGGCTACAGCCACGTGAGCCTACGTCATCAATGAATGTTTCTCAAAATAGATCACCTGCTCTTATTCAACTCAGCAGCTCCAGTGTTCAAGTGCTGAACATACAATAGTTATACTCAGGCACTCTACACTGTCCACTGCCAAGCACAAAACGGTCATTAAAGGTGGTAATATAGCGGCAAAGGTCGACCTTACAGGTCCCATACACACCTCACGTCACCTGTCACTCTCCCCGTCATAATACAGAATCACATTACATACTCACCACTGTCACCAGTCAAGTTCACTTGATGCCTCTACAGTATAGTTATATAGTCCTCCAATCACTTTGACTGCACCTTACACCTAAAATCAAGTAAATATGAGAGGCAAGAAGGAGAGAAGGCACACTTACGACTTTCATGCTCTCTCTCTCTCTCTCTCTGCCAGAGCCATCCCAATCTCATATTCCTCTTCTTCCTGTCTCCCGCTACAAACAACCCTCCGCCAGTTGACAGCTTGACATCGCACTCTACACACAATTTTATGAACCCATCATTTAACACCTTAATTAACTCAAAACAAAACCAAAGGGGAAATAACTCGGTCACTCGGTGCCACTGAGCTCTCAACTCCACACACACACACACACACACACATTTGTAATCCAGGGGCGGATCCAGAAAATCAATTTTGGGGGGGCCCAATTGTAAAATTTAATAAGTTAGCGACAGCCTCAAAACAGTAAAGACCAATGGATAGTGATGGCGATTCTTTGCTTAAAATCCGCAGCTCTCGAGCAATCAACGTATATGTGACAAATGATTTTTTCTTGTGTGTGTGTGTGTGTGTATATATATATATATATATATATATATATATATATATATATATATATATATATATATATATATATATATATATATATATATATATATATAAAAATGGTACCTTGAATATGAGTTTAATTGTTCCAAGACCGAGCTCAGAAACCAATTTACTCGTATTCTAAAACGACTTTTCCTATTGAAATTAATGGAGTTCCACTTAATTTGTTCCAGGCCCAAAAAATTTTGAAAAAAATTAAATATATAGGTATATTTTTTTAGAATTACACAAACATTACAACTTCGTATACATTGGATGAAGAACGACCGTACTGCATAGCAAGCTGAGACACACGAACACCCCTTTCAGACTTTTCAATGATCTCTTTCTTATCTTCTATTGTTATTGATCCTTTTTTCCTTCTCTCACTGCCTTCAGTGGCTCCTGTCTTCCTCTTGGGCGCCATTGTGTGTTATGAGGGTGAAAATGCTCAAAGAAGTGATCAGAAAGCACGTCAGTTCACCCAACCTCCGACAAACACTGACTGTGTACATGTGCTCGGCCGACCAATAACTTGGGCGGCTGCCACGAGATTGCAGTCGCCGCGCGGGATTTTCAAAACAGTCACAGGCGGATGCTTGCCATTTCCTCACATTTGCTCGTATTCTAGTTTATCGCTCGTACTCTAAATCGATTTTTTACGAGTTGAAATGCTCATATTCTAATTTACTCGTACACTAAGTTACTCGTATTCCGAGGTTCCACTGTATATATGTGTATATATATATATATATATATATATATATATATATATATATATATATATATATATATATATATATATATATATATATATATATATATAAAGTGCAATCAATATTTAAGCTGGCAAGCAATAACAAGAGACAATTCAAATTGCACATCTGACCATGTAGAAATCATCACCATACGAGCATTCGAAGAAAACTGAACGTTTATTTCGATATGTAGGCAGCAAGGGTGATCATAATTCAGGTCATATATAAATTACAAACCTAACCTTTACAAAAAAAGAGTAAATATGTAAAATTAGACACAGCTGAAGATAAATAGGAATTCTTATAGGGCTTCTTTTACATGGGATTGAGGTAACACATTTGCAAAGACTGGCTGATCTACAGAAATATATTTACAAGCTCCCAAGTATTCAACAAGTGCCTCACTAAGCAAAGAGTAGTCGGCGTTTTTTTCGCCGAATTTGCTTATCACTCTCTCGACTGAAATGGGGATATCATAGTGGAGGGCGAGTCCGTTCAGGCGCTCTTGGCCGACGGTACTCCTCAGATAGGGTTTCAGCCTTTTCAATGCTGAGAAAGACCTCTCGGCTTCTGCATTGGAGACTGGAAGCATCAAGAGAGTTTTCAAGAGAATGGCGAGATTAGGGAACATTCTGGTGCTGGCGTGTGCCTGGGCTTCTTTGATAGTTTGGAAGACCGGAATAGATAATGCCCAGCACCTTCACGAGTGTCAGGGGTTCGATGTCGCCGCTTGAAGCACAGCTGCAACATCCGTTTCGGGGCCTTTGAGGAGTTGCTTGAGCTGAAGTGCGCCAGGCACTGTGTCGTTGCCGAACCGACTCTTCAACTCAGCCAAGACGTGGTCCACGAACGGAATGTACACCGCCCGGCGGCAGTACTCCTCAGCAATCTCGCCCGGAACATTTGATCGCTGGGTCTGTCATCCACAGAGTCATGGCACAGGGATGGTGTCATGCGATGACTCCACCGCAACCAAAACCTCTTCCGCTTTCATGAACACGTCGTGGAAATGATTCTCCGCATCTGCTCTGAACTTGGCAAAAATGGTCTCGATGCCACGAATCGTGGCCACTACAACCAGTCCAACGAGAAAGCGGGAAACACGTATGGCAATGAGAAGGAGCCCAGCGGTGGCGTCTAGTTCTTCCTCGAGAAAAACAGCGATGACAGGCAGAAATTCAACGAAAACCAGAACTGCATCATGCCTCTCAATTCACCTGGTGGGGCACAGGGGAACAAACTTTTCGCGCTTGGCCGAGGTAAGCTTGACAACCTCTGTGAAGCAGCGAGTGCATATTCGAAGAATGAACAAAGTTGTACGCCTAGGTCAGTGTTTGAAAAGCGATCTTCACTTCCTTGACGTCACACACCTTCATCAATACTAGATTCTGCCGGTGGTTAGAGCAGGAGTATTGTCGGTGTACTTCTTCATGAGTACTGCGGCACACCCTTTGAATTTTCCCATCATGGCACTTGCTCCATCGAAACCAAGTCCCTTGCACTTGGTCATGTCCAATCCGAGGTCTTCAACGGTGCACAAAAGGAGCCAGGCCAAACCTTTACCGGTGAGGTCTTGGGCGTGCACAAAGGCAAGGAAGTCTTCCCTTATTTCCTCTTCAAAGTGCAGAATGATGATAGTGGCCTGCACTAAAATTCATTTTCAGCTTGCATGTGAGGAATGAGGTCACAAAGATTTTTTCCTAGGCCTTTAAGTCTTGCTCTGTAATATTCAGTATATGATTCTGTAACTTAAATACTGAAAATAAAGAAAGAAAATCCTAAGTTCTCCAGAAATGCAACAGAAAGGTACCAGCTTTCGTTTTGACTCTCTCAGAAAGTGGACATTTTAGGGGATGGGGGGGTCGTCCAACACCTCCGGCCCCTCCTCCCCCTGGATACAGCGTACTACAGCCCAGTACGAGTATATAGATTGTTAGATGAGTGCGGGGCCCATAAGAGCGCGGGGCCCTGGGCACGTGCTCGTTGTGCCCTGGCCCTGCAGGAGAGTGAAAAATTACATCAGACACCGAAAAAACTTAAATCTTACCTGCGCATCCCGTCCACCTCCGTATAGTAAAGCCCAAGGAAACTATAGAGGAGGAGTTTTTAAAGTTTGGAGGACAGCGTCCAGAGGTATCTAGCTGCGGCCGGCTTCATTCCCCAGCTCTCTAGCTTTATAGGGGTTTCTTAAATATATTTTATGTTTTCTCAATTCATGGGTATTTCAAATATTTTAATTATCCTAACTTTTTTTTGGGGGGGGCCCAGGCCATCTGGCTCCCCACCTCGTATCCGCGCCTGCATATACCAACAGCCGACGACACATTCCGTATTATAGTTGCAGCACATTATAAGCGAGTCAATTCTGTACCGACTATTCGCATACACTTAAGATTTTCTGAGGTGACGGAGATTTTTGGGGGGGCCTGGGCCCCCTGGCCCCCCCCCCTGTATCCGCCCGTCGTAATTGTAATACTAATATACATATTCCTATTATTTTCCTGTAATATTTATTTATTCATTATTATTTTTCTTTGCAAACGGGAGGGGCCATGGCCCCATGCCCCCCCCCCCCTCGGTACACCACTGTCTGTCAGCCTTTTGATGTAGCTGTGTACAAGAGCTTCAAGTCAAAGTTGGGAAAGAGAGTTAATTTAGGAAAAGCAATGGACCGTATTGGTTATCCATTCACCTCTTCGCCGCCAGAGGCCCCTGGCGTGCGATCAGGTCTAAAGAAAAAGAAGAAGCGGCGACAAATGTAAACAAACGTTGGCTGGAGGGGCTGTGGAGGCCGTGGCCCCACAGCATAACTGACCCTCTATAAAACACTCCCAATGGAAAAAGAAGGTCACGCACGTGGAGGCATCGCCCACGGCGTCTTGCACATACCTATGAATCATATTTATTCCCAGTATTCGGTCCCAGAACTCAAACTGTACCTCGAGAACAGGGGAGTTCAGGTGACGGCGTACTTAATATACCATACAAGCACACGAAAGACAAGCTTTTATCAAACTGTATTGTCAGATCATACACGAATGATTTACAACCTGTCAAGTAACTTTAATTCATCTCATTGTAGGTACATAAAATGACGTCTGGCTCTGTCAGTGTTTGTATGCAAGTTTAGTGGATTTATTTATAACATGGGTCATATTCAAAGCAGCCTAGGTATAATCACAATCAACAAACAGTATTGACTATTTCATGTTACTTTGAATACTAATTGTTATTTACATGCAGGAAATTATTAAAATATCCTTGATTTGCACTTGCTCACCCAGATCATTTAATGTACCTGAACAGATATGAATTATAGGCATTTGAGGAGCCATAGATCCTTCGGGTATGATCTGACTATTCCGTTTGATACAAGCTTGTTTTTTGTGTTCTTGTTATGGTATATTATTATCAATGCCAAGCGGTTTGTTAGGGATTTTGAAGGATTTTTTTTTGTCGTGGCCTATTGCACCGTTAGGCTTTTTCACTGGTGGGGCCTGATAGTTGGCCCAGCCCATTGTAGTGCAGGCGAGTGTTTTAAAGAGGCACCCTCATGTTTTGGCTCATACGGCCCCCCGGAGCTCATCTTTGAGGCTCTCTTTGGAGAGGTAATCTGGAGTCCGGGTTGATCGGTGGTCTTAAGGGCAGCAGCGTTCTGTACCGTCTCCGCCAGTTCTTCTCCCCTGCACAGTTGCTGTCCATATACAGGGGCCTTTTCCGCCCTTGTATGGAGTATGCATCTCATGTGTGGGGGGCTCCACTCACACAGCTCTTCTGGACAGAGTGGAGGCTAAGGCTCTTCATCTCATCAGCTCTCCTCCTCATACTGATAGTCTTCTACCTCTTCAATTTCGCCGCAATGTTGCCTCTTTCTATCTTCTATCGATATTTCCACGCTGACTGCTCTTCTGAACTTGCTAACTGCATGCCTCCCCCCCTCCTGCGGCCCCGCTGCACTCGACTTTCTACTCATGCTCATCCCTATACTGTCCAAACCCCTTATGCAAGAGTTAACCAGCATCTTCACTCTTTCATCCCTCACGCTGGTAAACTCTGGAACACTCTTCCTTCATCTGTATTTCCTCCTGCCTACGACTTAAACTCTTTCAAGAGGAGGGTATCAGGACACCTCTCCTCCCAAAATTGACCTATCTTTCGGCCACCTCTTTGGATTCTTTTTAGGAGCAGTGAGTAGCAGGCTTTTTTTTTATTAATGTTTGCTTTTTGTGTGCCCTTGAACTGCCTCCTTTGCTGTAAAAAAAAAAAAAAAAAAAAAAAAATGTGGGTAGTCTTGGCCCACTCGGTGGTGACTGAAAAATCCCAGCTGTGTGATAGCCAGGATTCGAACCCGCGTCCTTCCTGGATCTCTCAGAAGCAGCGCCGGCATGCTAACCACTCCGCCTCTGCCTCCCCAATATATTATTGAAAAATTAGCTGAAATGTCTATCACAACATTTGAACTTCACGTATTCACAAACTAAAATGCACAGGTGGAACAATTATCAAAATTCCCGCTATGCTGATTAACATGAAATGAAACGGACCACAGGCTACGCACATTATTATTGTTATTACCGTTACTATTATAAGGATTAGGATTATTATTATTGATATCATAACACAGTATCATTACATTATTATTTTATATTATTGTTACTGACTTGAAATAAAAACTTTCACGCAGTTTTTGTGGTATAGTTATACTTACCCATCTCCACACCAGCCTCCTCTTTTTTTTAAATGGATATTAAAGATAAGGCTCATCAATTTGCTGCTGCCGTTTGTCATAGATGTGTAAATATTTCATAAATCAAGACTATGTTTTAAATAAAATATACACAATATTTTTCAGTTTATTATGACATCCGGCAGTAGTAAAATAACTGGAAAAGAGCGTAATATCCATTTACATAAAGCTTATGTGGTCCACTAGCAACATAATCAATGAGAATAAGGTTATTCATTAAGTAATATGTATACTAGCTCCAAAAAGTATGCAACCTCAATCAGTCATATAATTTAAACAAATAAGGGGAATGACAACTTGAAATATGAGCTACTCATAATTTATACCCATGTAACATATTCCAATCTTTAGGGTTATATTGAGTTAGGAACGTAAAATTAGATTAATATAGATTTGTTAAGTTCGTTTATGAAAAATATATATGATCCACTCCATATTCCCCTCCATTGATAACAAAGGCACAGTGTGAAGTGAATCGCACATATCTATGGTAATCAATTAAAGTTAACGAAATAAATATAAATTACCTAACCCAACTAGATCTAACCTAACCTAACCTGATGTGCTGATATTTCATCTCCTACTTGATAAAGTACTATTTTTATTGTCATATATACGAATTGTACATGTATCTTCAAACCTCCCAATATCACTGGGAAAGAGTGTAGAGATCAAAACAGCTGTGAAAACAGCCACAAAATGTGTGGGAGTCCATGTAGCCGTGGGCGACAAAGCCAATAGGTACGTTAGGTCAGGTTAGGTTAGTTTAGACCTTGCAAGTTTATTTTCAACGATAAATATGCAGTACATCAATTTCACCAGTGGCAGAGTAAGCTACAGTGGTGAGCCACGGGTTTGCACCACCTGTGGCAATGCGAGTTCCCAAGCATATTCCGGTCTTTCACATTTGTTTTAATTTCTAAAATCTTTTCCATTGATTTCTGGGAGATCCGAAGGTTACTAGGATATGAATATGAGACGAGCCGTTGGATGAGTAGGGGACGAGATAATGACATGAAACGCCAGAATTTACTCTTTAATACACTCCAACACGACTTCCGCGTGTAACGAAACACACAAGAAATTAATCCAGACAAGGAAAGGTTTTGCTGGCGCCAGGGATCGAAACCGCGACCAGCAAGGTGGGAGAGCCACTCCTTAACCAGTCGCCCATCTTAAAAAAGTACCCCCACTCACAGAGTGATTTATGGGAGGCTCACCCATCAGGCAAGTCGCTGCAGTACAGACACGTTAACAAAACCAGTGCACTCAAAGAGAAATTAAATACAACACAAAGTCAGTGTTAACATTAAGCGAGATGGCTGCCATTACTTCAAGATTAGCCGATGCATGTTTAAAAGTGGTGAGACACAGTAAGGGCTTCAATGTGTAACCACAAGCTTTATTTTCTTTATATTGCTACCACATGGGTAAATCTTAGGAATAGCTAGGGCACGGTGTGGTGGTAATAACAACATTTCTAGCACGTACGACAGGGTTTTGACAAGCGGACCCCGTCGTACGTACTATAAATGTTGTAATTACCACCACACCGTGCCCTAAACGCTCACCCACTAGGAGCCGCTATTCCCAAGATTTACCACCATATGTACTGTGGACTGCTTTCACAGTCACTTTTGTGGGAAGGGTGGGAAGGGAGTGAAGGTCAGGGTGTGAAGAGAGTGAAATATCGGGCAGTGCAGCATGAAGTGTTCTGGTGTCAGGCTTCCCTTATTTGTTTGTGTGTCAGGTTGTGTGGGGCACCACGGGCAGTGGCGCTAGGTATGGGGTGTCAGGGAGAGGGTCACGTCCGTCTTGGGATGGACTGGCGAGGAGTAAGGAGAGGTTGTCACTTTGTGATAGGTGGTGACCATCTTGGTGTTGTGCCTGTGGTCTAGTGAAGGAAGGCCTGCCTCTGCCTGCAGGGCCAGGGTGGAAGATGACCTGAAGGCGCCGAGGGCAACTCTAGAGGGTTGAGAGACAGGAGCAGTGCCCGGCAGAAGAGACTTTGTTTACAATGGTTTTGGTGTTCGGGGCAGTTTGGCGCTGCTCCCAACGAGAAGGCATCTCTAAATCACTTATCTTGAGACCAGAAGTGAAAATAGCTACAGGTACTTAAACTAACAATTATTTAACAGGAAATTAAATCATTCTTAAACTGCTAGAGAGCAAAATAAGGAAAATGCAAAACCTCCCACTATGTTTTCCCTGTTTTGGGTAGCTCAGGAAGAGGCTGTGGCCCGCGGCACATTCGCCCCTCAGTGGTCACATACACCACACACAGACGCAAACCTTAAAACTTTGCCAGCAAAGGGTAAGTACATTTTTTTTTCTTACCAGCAGATACCACGTTTTTAAGTTTGGCTCCAAAGGACAACCAGTATTATTTTTGGTAAAGATTCATTTTAGGTCCATGCCAGTATCTCATAATCTACTTTATGAAACATCACTATCTCTTCATATATCTTTTCTACAAACCTTCAACAGTCACGGAAACGCTTCGAAAATCCAATTCAAGGACTTTTTTTTTACTCTTGTAAATAGGGGATAATGTTTACGAAAGCGTGTTGCCTCCTTTAGCGTGACATGGCACGCTTGTAGCCACCGCAGCCGTAATATAGCTCAGAGGGTTTAGGGTCGGAGCATATTTAAACTACTCCAACCGAACTTTATGACCTACTAACAGGAGGCCTGCGCCCCCCTCGACCCCCCCCTTCTAACTAGGGGGGCTGTGCCCCCCCTGGACCCCCCCCCCAACATGAATGTGTGACTTATTTCAGCGAGGACGTATTTCTCGCTACACCTGCGGCAGAGTGTCCGTGGCCGTCACCAGAGGCAGCGCAGCGATTTCATTAACATTATACCATATTTTTTAGAGTAAAAAAAAAGTCCTTGAATTGGATTTTCAAAGTGTTTCCATGACTGCTGAAGGTTTGTAGAAAAGATATATGAAGAGATACTGATGTTTCATAAGGTAGGTATAATGAGATACTGGCACGGACCTAAAACGAATCTTAACCTTATTTTTTTCTGAAATAGAAGAGGAACCGAGTTAAGTCAAAAAAGTACTTTCGTTGTGTTTCCCCGAGTCTCCGAGTGCGGCGCTGCACGGAAAGCCAATACGGTCCATTAAAGATAACTTTTGGATTCCAAAGAAAAACGTGGCAAGAATCATAAAAAAAAAAAAAAAAACATTTGATGACAGTATGACAATGTCCAACATCAAAGCTGGCTTTCGTGAATGTGGTATATATCCTTTCAACCCCAATGCAATAGATAAAAGTCTACTAAGAAATAAGCTCCTTCCAGACACTAACATTGACCTTGCTGCGCCACCAACTAGCTCTGCAACAGATGCTGCCACACAAACTGAGGAAAACATAACAGATGATATTCAGATACTCCATGACATCCCTCAGGAAGAGCCTGGCTCATCAGCAGACTCTATTGCTCTGTGCCGAGCAGATTCTGTAGGCAGCATGCCTCTACCAGCTCAGTACATATCACTATAAATGAGGAATTAAAATCCAATAGTACACACAGTCCTACCCAGGTCATAAGTCCTCAAAATCCCAACACCAACACACTATTTGCCCGTGGTATTCTATCTACTGAAACTTCTCAGATCCCCTTCCCTCCTGCAGAAGAAATACCTCGGGGTTGTAAACGACCTCTGAGAATACAGTCTAAAGCTCGAGACATGACTGCTGAGAATGTACAGCAGGATATTGAGAGGCAGCAAACAGAAATTAATGCTAAAGCAACGAAGCATCGAAAGACTGATGCTCCTAAGGGAAAGGGCAAGGGTAAAGGTAAAGGGTCAGCTACAAATTTGAAATCCACCAAAGAAAAGAAGCAAACCAGGATTTCTGAAACAGGTGAAGAAAATGTAGGTCTAATGGAGGACCAGACCTGCAATGGATGTGGCATGGACTGGGATGATGAAAGGGAAGTTTTACAGTCAAAATGGGTTGGATGTGAGACCCAAGGATGTCCCCACTGGACATGTCCCTGGTGCCTACCTGTGGGATTTGATTATAAAGATGAATACTTTTGTGATGATTGTGTCCTGTTAGTTTTTTTTTTTTTTTTTTTTTTTTTTTTCTAAATGTCAAGGAAAAGGATTTGTTTGTATTTGTTTATGTTTGCCATCAATAACTTCTTAAAGTTTTCTTTTCTTTTTTTTAATCTGCCCTTGTTGTGAGGATGAACTTTATAGATCTGAGAGTACTGTACTTCAATTCAAGCTGCGAGGATAATTCTTTAATCCTATGTTATTGAGCATCATCATGTCTTTTAGTTTACTCAAAATGTTTTGGTTATTTTCAATTATTTTATGCTTCTTTATTTTTGCTATAAAATTTAGCATGACCATATTTTTTTTTTTTTTAGTTAAGAGGATACCATTACATTTGTATCATATGTTTCTATATGGTATATTTCCAAATCTATTGATAATTTGTTGAGATAATTTTGTAGTTTTTATAAATTAATCCCTGTAAGCCAAGATGCATGTTGGTAGCATTAATTGCCAGCAGTACTTTCTCTCCCTCAACATACCTTATTTACTGTACACATATAAAACTTACTTAATTATCTAACAGCCTCCTTACATATATCTACCAACATTTCAGTCTAATCCGTGGTCTTTAAAATCATTTAAATCTCGAGTGTAAGCCAGCATTTTTAAATACCGCGCCCACATTCATTCTCTACTCATGCTAAAAAGCCTTGGTTTAACCCTTTCATTGCTAAGCGCTCGCAATGAGACTATCCCCTCAGGCACGTTTGGGCACCCCAGTGGGGGAAGGGGATCTCTTTTAACCGCTATATCTCAAAAACTATTCATCACAGTTACAAAACAAAAACACCATTGGAAAGAGGAGGCCAAAATCTATAAGATTCGGTTGTGTAAGCCTCTCTGCGAACGTACAGGCATGTTCAGGGGTGTTTTTGATGTGAGTGCGACTGGCACTCAGCGAGCTTTAACACCACCAGCAAGTGACGTTAGTGCTCGCTCTTTAACCGCTGTATCTCAAAACTATTCATCACAGCTAAAAACAAAACGCCATTGAAACAGGAGGCCAAGATCTATACGATTCAATAATGTAAGCCTCTCCTGCGAAAGTACAGGCACGTTCATGGGTGTTGCCTGTGAAGACGTACATTTATACGTGCGACGGTCAGCCATAAGGCAACTACTGTAGATCTCTTGACGACGGGGTGCTGGCAGGGCAGCATTGCTAACTGCAAAATTTACAACTATTTGGTCAAAATATCAGTCATGTGATAGGTGAAGCTATGCAAAAATGTCGCTATATTGGTCAACAATTAACATCCACCAGTTGCTCGTCCGTAGATTTTCCGCGCTGGGCTGACATGATTTTCCACCAAATTTAGTGAAGAACCCACTCAATTGGCAATCCTGTGTTGTGAGAATTAGCGTTGGAACACTCTCATATGCGGGAGATTTGAGTGCGGCTGGAGGTTGCAGCAAGCGTTTAGCGCCACCAGTAAATACGCCTAACGCCCGCTGCAAGCGTTTAGCAATGAAAGGGTTAATCATGCTTGTTCTCGTGCTATTAAAGACAGAGAGGCAGCTCACAAAAGGTACCAGAGCCTTCGCACTCCTACTAACCATGACCTTTACATTTCAGCCCGGAATCGTGCCAAATCTATTCTCCTACTTACCAAAACATCTTTCATCAACAGAAAATGTCAACACCTTGCTTTTTCTAATTCTTCCCATGGCTTCTGGCACCTAGCCAAAAATATCTCCACCAATTTCACTTCTTCCTCTTTCCCTCCTCTCCTTCACCCTGACGAGAGCACTGCCGTCTCATCTGTCTCTAAGGCTGAACTCTTCGCTCAAACTTTCTGTAAGAACTCCACCCTAGACGATTCAGGGCATAGTCCTCCTACTCATACCCCCTCTGTCTTCTTTAAGCCTGCTACTAAGATTTTTCATAAAGATGTTTTAAATGCCCTCTCTAGCCTCAACTCTCAGATGGTTTATGGACTTGATGGAAATGATTGTCCTTAAAAACTGTGCTTCCGTGCTGACACCCTGCCTGGTCAAACTCTTTCATCTCTGCTTATCAACATCTATCTTTCCTTCCTGCTGGAAGTATGCCTTTGTACAGGCTGTGCCTAAGAAGGGTGACCGTTCCAATCCCTCAGACTACCACCCCATAGCTTTACTTTCCTGTTAATCTAAAGCTTTTGAATCAATCTGCAACTGGAAGATTCAAAAGCACCTTTCCACTTCTAACCTGATCGCCAGTATGGATTCCGCAAGGGGCGTTCTACTGGCGATCTTCTTGCTCTCTTAAGGGGGGCGACTACCCCCCCCCCTACAGCTCTTTTGGTAGATCCAATAGCCTTGAAATTTTATTATGTTGTTTGTTGGTGTTAATGAGGATTGTATAGTGAATTTCATGGAGATTGGGTGAATGATAGGGGGCACTGAGGTAAAACGCGTTTTTTTTCAATTTGTTTCACAGGCTTTATTTTTAAGTCAATCACTTTGAAAAAATTACCAATGAAACTTCGATTATATATCTACATTTTGTCGGGAACAGATTTTTGATTTTTGCTTTTATCTTTGAGAGAAAATTTTTAAATTTTTTTTTCACACTTGATTTTCTCCGCTCTGTATCCCGTTTTCTATGGCCATATTGAAAAATCTATTCCAATAAAAAAATCGGCCTTTGATTGAAGTTTTTATTGATACCTAACAATTGTCAGTCAGATGATTTACTGATTTTTGAAATTTTTGAAGTGTAAAAACCAACTTTTGAGAAATCGGCTCCTAAATTTTTTTTGCATTTACCCTGTCATGCCCTTCATAATTGTCCGATTGAGATGAAATTTTCACACATGATTGTGCAAACCTTGCTGATTGACTGGAGATATTGATAAGGCATCTGGTCCCTTTTCTCAGTGTTGAGAAAGTATTATTCACTGGTATGTGAGGGTGTCAAAGGCGCCACCTTTCTCATTGTCGCCAGATTTTTCAATATTCTCCAGGCTGGTATTCTTCATCCTTCTTCTGCTGTTTTCTTTTCTTTTTGGACTTGGGTGTTGCATGTCTGGCTCTTTCAAGGTCTTGCCAGTGAAGAGATTCTTGTAATCTTTCTTGAGAACCAAACATATGTAATATTATGTTCCCATCCTCATAGCCAAAGTTGTGACGCGTGATCTACAGTCCTCTCGGCCCTCGGGCAGCATGACTCACTCCATCCACCCTCTCTGAGATGCCCAGTGATGCAGATTCATAAAGAAGAAATCATTTTTTATTGAAAATTTACGCGTATATAAGCATTGAATGACACCACGTGTGTAACCGCGTGACTCAGGCCTCTGACGAACTGCTGGGTATTTAAACATGGCTTCCCGGCCGTAAGGGATTTAATTTGACCAAAACAAACCTTACCACTTGATAATTTAGGCTATCTCGGCCACAGTGAGCGAAGAAAAAGAATTTCTCAGATTTCAAAAATATTCGGCCAAAAATACCCCGTAGTCGCCCCCCTTAAGTGACTCTTGGTCATCCTCTCTTAGCCGTTTCGGTGAAACTTATTCAGATGAACTAGACATATGGAAACCCTGCAAAAGAGTCTTGCACAAGTTTTGCTTTCTAAACTGGCCTCTTTCGGATTTTATCCCTCTCTCTGTTCCTATATCTCCAGTTTCCTTTCCGGCCGTTCTATCTCTGCAGTGGTAGACGGTCACTGCTCTTCCCCTAAACCTATCAACAGTGGTACGTGTTCCACAGGGCTCTGTCCTATCACCCACTCTCTTCCTGTTATTTATATATGATCTGCTTTCCATAACAAACTGTCCTGTCCACTCATACGCCGACGACTCCACTCTGCATTATTCAACCTCTCTCAATAGAAGGACCTAAATTGCGCCCTTTCAAAGATTCACGAGATCTGGGGGGGTTATCATTCCTGTGAACCCTACTACTAGCCTACTTATTATGATACTACTACTACTACAACTACTAAAACTATTACTACTACAAATAATAATAATAACAAGACATGTTGCGATTGCTTACGTTATGTAATCGATTATGATTACTTCATATTTTCACGATTACGTTTACAATAAAATTAGGTGTAATCGATTACGGTTACATGATGTATTAACACTATCTCTAAACACAAGTATCCAATAATTTTCTGTTCTTCTCATCATACATTTCTCAGGCCCGTCCGGCCTTTTTTGCCACCACGATACACGGACGCATTTACCCTCACAGATATAGCGTACCCAATAAATATGGTATCAATGGCTTCATAAAGACTTGTACTAGAACATGCGCAAATAAAATAGAGCTATATATATATATATATATATATATATATATATATATATATATATATATATATATATATATATATATATATATATATATATATTTCTTTTTTTTTTTTTTTTTACAACAAAGGAGGCCGCTAAAGGGCACACAATAAAAGAAAAAAATAATAAACAAAAAGACCGCTACTTGCTGCGCCTACAGTAAAACAAAAGAGGTGGCGGAAAGGAAGATCAAATACAGGAGGAGAGGTGTCCTGATACCCTCCTCTTGAAAGAGTTCAAGTCGTAGGCAGGTGGAAATACAGATGAAGGAAGATTGTTCCAGAGTTTACCAGCGTGAGGAAGTAAAGAGTGAAGATGCAGGTTACTCTTGCATATGCGATTTGGACAGTATAGGGATGAGCATGTGTAGAAAGTCGAGTGCAGCGGGGCCGCGGGAGGGGGGGAGGCATGCAGTTAGCAAGTTCAGAAGAGCAGTCAGCGTGGAAATATCGATAGAAGATAGAAAGAGAGGCAACATTGCGGCGGAATTTAAGAGGTAGAAGACTATCAGTATGAGGAGGAGAGCTGATGAGACGAAGAGCCTTAGCCTCCACTCTGTCCAGAAGAGCTGTGTGAGTGGAGCCCCCCCACACGAGATGCATACTCCATACGAGGGCGGACAAGGCCCCTGTATATGGACAGCAACTGTGCAGGGGAGAAGAACTGGCGGAGACGGTACAGAACGCCCAGCCTCGAGGAAGCTGATTTAGTAAGAGATGAGATATGAAGTTTCCAGTTGAGATTTTGAGTTAAGGATAGACCGAGGATGTTTAGTGTTGAGGAAGGTGATAGCTGGGTGTTGTCAAAGCATAGGGGATAGTTGTTTGGAAGATTGTGTCGAGTGGATAGGTGGAGAAACTGTGTTTTTGAGGCGTTGAAGGACACCAGGTTCTTCTTGCCCCCATCGGAAATAATAGTAAGGTCTGAGGCTAAGCGTTCTGCAGCCTCCAGCCTTGAGTCGTTAAGTTCCTGAAGGGTGGGTCTTCTATTAAAAGAAGTTGAGTAATGCAAAGTGGAATCATCGGCGTAGGAATGGATAGGACAGTTCGTTTTGGAAAGATCATCAATGAACAACAGAAAAAGAGTGGGAGATAGGACAGAACCCTGTGGGACACCACTGTTAATAGATTTAGGGGAAGAACAGTGACCGTCTACCACTGCAGAAATAGAACGATCAGAAAGGAAACTGGAGATAAAGGTACAGAGAGAAGGATAGAAACCGTAGGATATATCTATACATATATATATATATATATATATATATATATATATATATATATATATATATATATATATATTGTTGTGCTGGAAGCTTCCCCCGGCGACCATAGGCCTCTAGAAGGCTCCCGGAGAAACGAGCAGAGGGGCGGGGAGCAAGGCGAGCCGTCCGCGGCCAGGCGCCAGGCGGGAAGTGTTGCCAACTCGCATATATTTTTGCTACATGTTCTTGTATGATCTAAAGTATACTGTAATATTCTAGACTGTACTGTTCTGGATATATATAGGAGAAGAGGGCGAGAGAGGCGGAGTCCCAGTCATAGTAAGCTAGTGGTAAGTGAAGAGTCAGAGTGAAGTGTACTACTAAGGAAGAACATTAAACTACAGAAACTGTGCAAAGTGTTTACATATCTCCCTCCCACGGAGTCTCCTGACGGCGACACGGAACCCAAGTAACACGTCCGGCATAACACTGGTGTCAGGAGTGTAGGCATTTGTTTTTCGCCATGGAGACTCGTTCCCAAGCTGCCCAGAGGGACGACATGTTGACTGAACTTTTGGAAGCCTTGAGACCACAGGGGGAGAAACAAGAAAGAGCACTCCACGAACTCAAAGAACAACAAGAAAGCACAGCAACAGCAAGAAGAAACACTCCAAGAACTCAAAGAACAACAAGAGAGAGCGCAGCAACAACAAGAAGGAACACTCCAAAAACTCAAGGAACAACAAGAAAAAGCACACCAAGAACTCAAAGAACAACAAGAAAGAGCACAGCAACAACAAGAAGGAACACTCCAAGAACTCAAAGAACAACAAGAAAGAGCACAGCAACAACAAGAAAGAACACTCCAAGAACTCAAAGAACAGCTAGAAGATCGCTTCACAGGATTACAGCTACAGCTAAAAGCAGTACAAGATGGAAGTGAGTCAGTGCGAAGAGAAATGACTGATGTGACCACGAACTTGGGACAACGCCTGATAGAAGTGGAGAAAGAACACACAAATCTTCAACAAGAGATGGAGGTGGTACGGGAGACGACACACAAAGAAATATTAGAAGTAAGTGACAGAGTGAAGGCCCTTGAAGACTGCTTGGCTGGAAACGGACAGCCAGTGCCTGCAGGGGCTAGTTGTACCCAAGATGCTCCTCCTACGCAAGTCCGGGGTAGTTTGAGCCCTGTTTCGCCTGAGTTTATCCCCGCAAGAAGTTCCGCCAGCCCCATGGGTCTGCTGGGTTCGCCTGTTAGAAAGAAGCCTCAGGAGTTTGATGGCAAGGTCTCCTGGGAGGCTTACCGCGCTCAGTTTGAGCTGTTGGCAGCTCGGAACGGATGGGATGACCAAGAGTGCGCGGTACAGCTGGCCACTAGCCTGAAAGGGGCGGCGCTGGAGGTCCTTGCTCAGCTCGACAATGCGACAAAGGGCAGCTACAGCGGGCTGGCACAGGCGCTGGAGCAACGATATGGGACCAAGCACCAGAACGAGCTCTTCAGGGTTAGGTTCAGAACCCGCAACAGGAGGCGCGGCGAGTCTCTTCAGGAACTCGCTCAGGACCTTGAGAGCATGGCGCACAAGGCATACCCAGGTGCCACCCCTGACCTGCTGACGGTTTTGCTGCGTGATCAATTCATCGATGCCCTGGACAGCCCTCAGCTGAAGATACAAGTGAACCAAGCTAAGCCAACATCAATGCAGGAAGCTCTGGCACGTGCCATGGAGTTTGAGTCCTTTGTTAGGTCTAGCTTGTCAAGCTTCAGGGACGACTCGACTTCTGGCTTTAGGGCACGAAAGGGCGCTGTCAGCGACACAGACAGGTTCCAAGGAACATGCTGGTACTGCGAGAAGGTTGGGCACAAGGAGAACGAATGCTATAAGAGGAAGAAGGAATATGAAGGTGCCGCTAAGAAGAAGCCCCTGGGAAGGCCCTTACACTGTGCTAGAACGCCTCTCCGACGTGACTTACCGAATCCGGAGAACGGAAAAGACCAAGCCGAAAGTTGTCCACGTCAACCGCCTATGGAGGTACCACGGTCCGGGAAACTACACCTGGAACAACTACAGACATCCAGCAGCCGACGAAAACGCAAGGGACGTCCAGGACCGAGAGGAGGTCGACGACGACGTAGGCCTCCTGGCCCTTTCAGCCGAGGGAGATAACCTCCCGGCTTCGGCAGATGTTCCAGGGACACCCCAAGAAGCGGACGACGACGAGGCGCACCAGGAGACAGACGCGCAGGAGGCAACGAACAGAAGACAGAGACAACGCAGGCGTCCACAGCGATACGACGATTATTATGTTTTTGATTAATTCTCTTATGTTTGTACATAGTTAAGTGTGATCGGGACGATCACAATTAAGAGGGGGGGATAGTGTAGTGCTGGAAGCTTCCCCCGGCGACCATAGGCCTCTAGAAGGCTTCAGGAGAAGCGACCAGAGGGCGGGGAGCAAGGCAAGCCGTCCGCGGCCAGGCGCCAGGCAGGAAGTGTTGCCAACTCGCATATATTTTGCTACATGTTCTTGTATGATCTGAAATATACTGTAATATTCTAGACTGTACTGTTCTGGATATATATAGGAGAAGAGGGCGAGAGAGGCGGAGTCCCAGTGATAGTAAGCTAGTGGTAAGTGAAGAGTCAGAGTGAAGTGTACTACTAAGGAAGAACATTAAACTACAGAAACTGTGGAAAGTGTTTACATATCTCCTCCCACGGAGTCTCCTGACGGCGACACGGAACCCAAGTAACACGTCCGGCATAACAATATATATATATATATATATATATATATATATATATATATATATATATATATATATATATATATATATATATATATATATCTATATATATATATATATATATATATATATATATATATATATATATATATATATATATATATAAATATATATATATATTGTTTAAAGTCTCACTATAGAGTATTGTAGACAATAAATCCGAAGCACCAACTCTTCCCCACTCGCTAGCTTGATATTTTGTGGGCCAGCTTTTTTAGCTAAATATATTTTTCGAAGCGGAATTTAGTATGGGTTCTTGTGGTATCCTCAAATTTCTCCTATTAGTTCCCGAGTTACGCTGAGAAAACTGTATTTTTTCCTCTCCCGTCAGAGTAGGCTAACAAATAAAAATCGCTCTAAGCCCCTCATCTACGCTCCTTAGAAAGGTTGCCATATGTTACCATTAAGAAACTTATCCCAACAAATAACGCTCCCAAATTTGACGCACTTTCACCGAAAACTTAATTTTTAATAAATTTTTTTATCTTTTATGACGCGTTTCGTGTCATTGTGCGCCAGGACCTTTTACCTTTTGATGACGCGAAACGCGTCATCATGCGCGAGAGTTAATCATGATTACAATTGTGATTACAGGAAGGACTGAAAGGTGAACTTGCAAATTTCATACACATGTACCATACTAAATATTTAATTGATTGAATTACTACAGATATTTACAATACATACTTGCTGTGTGAGAAACTATTAACTAAAACTTTGCTAATGGAATCGCAGAAGTAATCACAATTGCGATTACATTATTAATGTATTCGATAACGATTACTTAGCAAAAAACAAGAGGGTAATCGATTACAATTACGATTACTTGAAAACTGTAATTGATTGTAACTGATTACGATTACAGATTACGATTACCCCATGTCTAACAATAATAATAATAATAATAATAATAATAATAATAATAATAATAAAAGAAATAATAAACATACAAAGTAAATAAAAGATATTGCGAGCATTATCGTGTTTGTATTTGTAAAAAAATAAAAAATAAAAAATGTTCGCCAAGCGGCGCCAGATGGATTTGGTGAATTCAAATCTTGCTTTCTTCCTTTAGTATGTAGCTCTAACAGATCTAACCTTTAATTGCAATGCTAGCAAATATTATGTGAATATTAAACATAATATATATATATATATATATATATATATATATATATATATATATATATATATATATATATATATATACAGGTAACTCTCGATTTACGCGAGTATTGCGTTCTTGGAGAGGTCGCGTAAATCAAAAACAATGTAAATCAAACAAGAGGTAGGTTTCTGTCGAAAAATAAAAACCGTATTTTTCAGCGTATAGCGCGCACCTTTTTCACATAAAAAATGCCTGAAAGTTTAGCCCTGCGCCTTGTACGCCGAATGTACAAATTTTTAATGATTTTTTTCTTCTTTGGGGTGTTTTTAAGGGTCTTTTTTGTCTTATCCAATAACGGCAAACTTTCCTTTATCATTGTATATAATCCTTCATAGTCCGTAGCTGTCTCATAATATGTTACCATAGAATACAGGGTGATCTAATAACTACTATACAAAATTGAAATCGATGGAGGATTGCCCATGCCTTGTTGTTATCCCGTTTTTCCGTCGGGCGCCATTTGTATGATCTTGATCTTGATGTCACAGGTGGCTTGATTGTATGACTAAGGAGCAGTACAAGCTACATAAAAAATCATATTGGAAAAAAATATCCATGTGTTCATTATTAATTATTAATATTAGTGAGATAATGGGGTAAATATGATATCAGAAACTGTACATCATGAGTCTTGTACGAGGAGATATTTCGCGCAATCCCAGCCAGGCCGCCATTTGCATTGTTTACAAACCACACAACCACACCCATACAACAAACAGCTGTATGGCGCGTGTCACCAGAAACGTGTGAATTGTGTCTTGCCTAGTTCTCTGTCATAATCTACGAGTGATGGTGGGAATAATATGCTTATTTACTTCATTCAGTGGAGAGAGAGAGAGAATATCCATATCACCGAGATATCCACTCAGGCACTCAGTCTCAGCCTCACTCGTGTGAGGAAGAAATGAGGGACACCATGAGTGGCTAGCTAGTATTGGTACCGGTACCGAGCAGTCTGGTACCGGTACTGTACCATATAGCTAGTACCGTTAGTACCGGTACCTGCCCACCCCTATTGTTAAGTAGCGTGGCAGCGTGGGTACTGTATTGTTGTTCAAGTGGCGCGCGGGAAGAACTGAGCTCTGCTGTGTGGCCGCGGCGCTATGTGAGTCCAGTTGCGTGAGACATCTGGTGGCCACTCCATAAAATATCGCGTATAAGTGGAAAAAACGTGTAAATAAATTTTTTGGGGGGATTTTGGACCCCGCGTTATTTCAAAAACGCGTAAACCAAACTCGCGTAAATCGAGAGTTACCTGTATATATATATATATATATATATATATATATATATATATATATATATATATATATATATATATATATATATATATATATATATATATATGATAACTACCTCAAATTATTACAGGTGTCTGTAATTTTTGTTAAGACCATTATATTTTACTATTGTAATATAATCATTCATAAAGTCAAAGTGGTCAATGAAGTTTCATTATCACCAATAATAAATATATTAGGTGACTAATTTTGTTATACTCTTCAAGATTCTTACTTAGTTTGATGTACAAGTGACATGCAAAAGTAATTTGTAACATGGTATAATTTTTCATGCAAATTTAATTTATATCGGTCTAGTTAAGTAACTATAGTATATTATATTTAGAATCATAGTTATAATTTCAGTCATTGCAATACATTTATTTCTTATGTCCTTGTGTATACGTGGTGCTGTAGTATTTGTGCATATAGATGTGAGTATATATATATATATATATATATATATATATCTATATATATATATATATATATATATATATATATATATATGTGTGTGTGTGTGTGTGTGTGTGTGTGTGTGTGTAAGCCAGTGTGGCTTGTGGTAAAAGTGAAGGGGGAAGGGGGTGAGTGGGGGCAGGGGCTTGCATATTATATGATCGGCATATGGACGGCATATGATCAGCATATGGGAGGCAAAGAGCGCCATATGGGAGGCACATGATCGGCATATGGGAGGCATATGATCGGCATACTACGTCGGGCCTCCGTTATAAAAATGAGCAAAAATGACATCGGGCAGACGGCGTTTTGCACCGTCGGGCCGCCGCTACGTACAACACACGACGGCCCACTGAAGGCCCGACGTACTTGTGTTTGCTGGGTCTAACCTAACATCGAGTTTCAGACACGCCCCCATAGCTTGTGAAGGCATGGGCGTGGGAGGTTTACGAGACCTGTCTGCCATGTGCCGAACCAACCACACCGAACCACCCGTTACACGTAATTTCCGGTTCCCTGGCATCATTACCCTCCTGGGCACCTGAACGAGGGCCTATAGAATTCACGATATAATGGACGCGTCATGGAAATGATTATTTACATGGATATTACCTGATTAACGATGACGTCGGCTGTGCCCCCATGGATTGTAATGCTGAGGGAATGGAGAGGCTGCCTGGATGCGCGCGCAACCTGCTCTTGCTCTTGCTGTACAGGTGGCCCGTTGGAGAGTCAGGCCTTCGTATCGGCACACCCTGTAAAAATAAAACAACACAAGCAGTATCCATTACAAATCTTCCAATTCCCTATGTCTTGAACACCACTTCTTTTCCAGAAAAATCTTCTTGACTTCTATAATTCTCTCATTTGCTTCAGCACTCAGTCCCATGCAGCAGCAGCAGCATCCATTCCCTCTCTGTTCTTGCAATCCTCCCATTCACATCCCAGCCCATCTCACTCAGTGCCACCTTCATCATCTCCGTCCTTTCTCTCCGGTACCTCCCACACACCAGAATCACATGCACGACAGTTTCATCCACACCCTGTGACAACAAAGGCGTAGCGCGAAGCGTATCACACGGAATTACCAAATAATAAAAGTAAACAAGTCAAAAACAAACTAAATCTAACCAGACCTGACCAAACCTAACTATACCTAGCCTATGACCAACCTAAACTGACCCCTCTACCGCCAAAATGCAATGTGCTAAGATGCGTTAATTCACACTCCTCAATAGTTTGAAGTTTCTTCAATATTCAAGCTGTTTGTCACTGTACTGTATTCAGAGACCAACATACAACACATAATGCATTAGCCTCCCGTGAGATGGCTACCATAATTTCAGACTCGTGTGTTCAGTGACTTTCTTGTTTATTTATTTTGATATATATCAACTTTGTCAGGTTACTCTGGTATATCTTTACCTCAGTGGGTCAAGGCACACAATCACTAGTACTATTATAAAATGTTCTAATGTTTCCCGAGCTTCTACACCTATCTGCTGTACTATAGATAGGTATAGGTACTTCTCCATTCACAGAGGCCACTTCTCTCAACTATCTTTGACAGGTCTCCCATTCACATTGTTTCACTCTGCTCCAGTGTCATCATATGCTTTCCCTCTCTGTATATTTCCTTTTTCCAAAGGGGATTGTCTTGAATTTCCAGTGTTATATTAATTTGGCCCACCGGTGTTCACTCATTTCCTCTCTTTGAAACTCAGCTTCCCCTTTGTTAACCTTTCTCAGAAGCTTCACCCCATTTCCCCTGAGAGCATGTGAACACTATCATGCCAACTGGTCTTGAATGACTTCTAATCTCCCGACATCTTCAGTGTTAGTCCTGCTGACCCATACAAGATAGCTGTGGGGTTACTACCTTCCCAATCCAAAGGCAACTTCTATATTCATACTGGGTAATTTCCCTTCTCTACCACTGATGTTAACACCCGTCATTTTCCTTACCTTGGCTTCATTCAGTTTTCTTTGTACTTTCTCCTATGGCCTCCTTGCTGATCTCAAATGCTAAATAACCATGTGTTTCTATTACCTCTAAGATATTGTTTCCCAGCACCCGCTGTCCTACTGCTGGTGTGAATTTCCATTATTATGTTTAAAGATAAGTTTCCATTCCATACCAAAGTCATTTAGGATCAGGCAAAATCCTTCCACTAATACTACATCATCTGCATAACCTAGGCAAAGCAATACAACTTCTGATGTGTGGGGCTTTATTACTTTTGCCTATATCCACATATACACATGGAGGAGGGGGAATGATTATGAGCAGAAAGGATTGATTGATTATGTGGCAGTAGATGGAAGACTGAGAAAGGATATCTGTGACGCGAAGGTAGTAAGCGGGATGTTCGATGGCTCTGACCATCTTGCAAAAGTGGGTGTTTGAAAAGAAAGGTGAAGTAAAAAAGGAAATACTGAAGATAGAAAAGTTACAGGAAAAAGAAATAAAAGATGAGTATAACCGTGAAATGGCAGAGGCCTTAAGTGAAAAATGGGAAAGTGTGAAAGATAGTACAGATACTGAAAAAGTTTTTAGAACATTTAAAGAAGTAGTGTTAACTACAACAAAAAAGTGGTAGGGATGAAAGTGGTGAGAGATGGAAAAAGAAAAGGAAATTCATGGTGGACAGAAGAGATAAGGAGGATAGTAAGAGAGAAAAGGGAACTTTTTTAAGAAAACTTAAGAAAGAAATGTGGTTGAGCAAGTAAAAAGGGAAAGGAAAAAGAAATATAGAGAATGCAAAATGAAATTAAAACAAGCAATAAAAGAAAGTAAGAAGAGAGTTGGTGAAGACTTTGGAAAAGACTAAGTGAAAAATATAAAGGGAACAGGAAATCATATTGGAAAGAAGTAAAAAACGAAAGAAAAGCATAACACCAATAATATCTCCCCAAGGAAAATTAATGAAGTTATGGGTGAGAATGGAAAGATGTTGAAAGACGGGGAAGCTGTGAAAGAGACATGGAGAGAATATTTCAAAAACTTAATGAATTTTGATGATGGACGTCCAGCAGCTGTAACAGCAACAGTTTTGAGCGGAGGTAGAGGAGGAGTATATAAAGAAAGAAGTATAACATATGAAGAAGTAAATCAGGCATTAAAAAGATTAAAAAATGGAAAAGCAGCAGGAACTGATGGAATCAATCAAATATTTTCCTTCAGGATGGTAGGAGAAAAAATAATAGCAAAAGGAAAGAAACTATACGCTGCCTTCATGGACTTTGAAAAAGCTTATGACAAATTCAATTGGATTGCATTGTGGGATGTTTTAAAGATTTATGGTGTGGGAGGAAAACTGCTTAGTGCAATAAAGTCTTTCTATGAGGATGCATCTGCATGTGTCAAAATTGGTGGAGAAACAAGTGAACATTTTGAGATAAAGGTGGGATTAAGGCAGGGGCGTGTCATGTCACCATGGTTGTTCAATATTAATATGGATGGTGTCATGAGAGAAATAAAGGGCAAAGTTGGAGTAAAAATGTACGCTGAGGGAAGGCAGTAGGTGCTGAATTCAATCCTGTTTACTGATGACACAGTGCTCATTGCAGAAAATGAAAGTGACTTACAACACTTGGTCAGTGATTTTCATAGCGTCTGTAAAAGGAGAAAGCTGAAAGTAAATGTCAACAAAAGTAAAGTGATGGTTTGTGAGGGGAGTAGAAGTGAAGTTGTAGATTTTGTATGCCCATATAGAGTGGGAACTGAATGTGAAAAAGAATGCAAATTAATTCTGAATGGTGAAGAAATGGAGGAGGTCAATGAGTTTAAGTACCCTGGATCAGTTATCAGTTGAAAATACAATAATAGTACCAACCCTCACATATGCAAGTGAAACATGGGCCTTGAATGAAAGTCAGAGGTCTAGAGTGCAGGCAGTGGAAATGAGTTATTTGAGGAGTGCTTGTGGTGTGAGTAGAATGGATGGAATAAGTAATGAAAGTGAGTATGAGCGTTTTGGAATGTGTCACGGGGGTGAAGGGAATAAGTGACTTTAAAGTGGTTTGGCCACATGGAGCGAATGGAGGAGAGTAAGATGACCAGAAGGGTGTATGTGAGATTGAGGGAGGGAATGTTAGAGGACGACCTCCAGTGAAATGGAGAGATAGGGTGCAGGAGTACGTTAGGGAGAAGGATGAGAGATCCTTGAGAAACTTTGAGCAGGCAAGGATAGAGAAAGATGGAAACTTCTGCCGTGGCCATCCCCTGGTGGGAGCTCCTAAGAGCAGGCGTCGATGAGATGATGATGATGAATGAATTGAGAGGAATCACAGCAGAAATGTTGAAGTGTGGAGATGAAGTTACTATATGAATGGTCAAGATATGTGAAGTGGCCTGGGAAGGGGGGGGGGAGGTCCCAGCAGACTTGACAAAAGCCATCATGGTCCCAGTTTACAAGGGGAAGGGCAGGAGAGGGGAGGTGGGAGTTGTAGGGGTATAAGTCTGCTGAGTGTAGGCTACCTGGAAAGGTATATGGAAAAGTCCTAATTGAGACTGCGCAAAGACTTACAGAAGAGAAAATCAGTGAAGAACAAGGAGACTTCAGGAAGGGAAGAGGATGTGTGGATCAGATATTTTCCTTCAGGATGGTGTTTTATTAGAAAAAATATTAGCAAAAGGAAAAAATACTATGCTGCCTTCATGGATCTAGTTATTCTAAAGAAAGTTTATGACAGAGTCGATTGGCTGGCATTGTGGGACGTCTTAAAGATATATGGTGTGGGAGGAAAACTGCTTTATGCAATAAAGTCTTTCTATGAGGATGCATCTGCATGTGTCAAAATTAGTGGAGAAACAAGTGAACATTTTGAGATGAAAGTGGGCTAAGGCAGGGGTGTGTCATGTCATCGTGGTTGTTCAATATTTATATGGATGGTGTTATGAGAAATGAAGGGCAAAGTTGGGGAAATTGAAGTAAAAATGTATGCTGAGGGAGGGAAGGAAGTGGGTGATGAATTCAATCTTATTTGCTGATGACACGGTGCTCAATGCAGAAAATGAAAGTGACTTACAAAATTTGGTCAGTGTTTTTGATAGTGTATGTAAAAGGAGAAAGTTGAAAGTAAATGTCAACAAAAGTAAAGTGATGGTTTGTGAGCGGAGTAGAAGGGAGGTTGTAGAGTTTGTATGCCCATATAGAGTGGGCACTGAATGTGAAAAAGAATGCCAAATAATTTTGAATGGTGAAGAAATGGAGGAGGGTAATGAGTTTCAGTACCTTGGATCAGTTATGTGTAAGCATGGTGGTGCAGAAGGAGAGGAAAGAGAAAAGGCATTGCAAGGATTGATTGATTGGAGGAGAAGCTGCGGATCCATCTCTGGCATGCCATCTCATTGTTGGGGGCTGAATTTCTCCATGGCATGGACTGGACCTCTGCCGGACAGCTATAGAAAGCTGCCATGGCACAAACCCGACTGATGGAGACAACTGATTTCTTCTTCCACATCATGTTTGGCCCTGAAACATGAGTACAAGTTCAAATAAACAACATTTTATATATATATATATATATATATATATATATATATATATATATATATATATATATATATATATATATATATATATATATATTAATTGGGATGTTTTTCTTGATTAGTGTACTATACTAAAAGAGGTTAACCTGGTAGCTGCAGGGATCATGTTTCTTAAAGGTCCTCCGAGCGAGAAAATGAGAAAAAAATCATCACTCACGCAAACCATTTCATAATATATATCAACACATTTGTGATCAGTTTATGCATCATCTATTTTGGGGTTTATATCATGGCAAAATGTGGCCCATCGCTGGCACACGGTAAAGCCACAAATTTGGCCTGTTGCTGCTACCAGGTTAAGTTGGACTATGAATGGACAGATGTTGTTTTAAGAGCATCTGAAATAAACTTATGGGACTGATATATGATAATTAAATCTGTGATATTTATTAAGATGTGTCCAGTGATTTAATTGGCAAAGAATTGCAAAACACAAGCTAAGAAAATAAAAGTACTGAACTGATTGACGTATCAACACAGGAAATGGCCGTCGGAGAAATAAGAATGGATTAGTAATTAATATACCCGAAGCAAGAACTAAAAGACATTGCATCAACATAAGTATGTGATAAAATAACAGGCATTATCTACATGAGTTATTTACTGCACAGTGCACACTATATGGGCTGGCAACATTGTCTTATTTTCTAGCAATTGAAGTTGCTTATATTGTGCATTATATTCTTGCATGGGAATGATTGCTTGATGCTGGATGACAAAAACTAAATGATTAAACAATAATGTTATGTGGCGAATACCAGCTTGAGGTCACTCTAGGTCTAGGAGGACTTGCTCGTTGTTGTCAATGTCATCACGATCACTGCAAATAGATACATTACAATTAGAAATGCTTTGGTACCTGCCCTATATCTATATCTATACTTGTCCAGAAGTCAAAACTCTTGACTCATGGACCAATTTGCAATTTTTTTTGTTCAAAAAGATTTTAGCATTGTTGGTTGACTTTAATAGCTATTTGGGAGTAAGACTAAGAATAATCATAAAATTCACTTTTAGATCTTCATAAGAAAGGAAGCTGCAAATAACAAAAGCCATAATATACTGTGAACTAATTAATTTCAAATGTGAAAAAAAAGACATGACCAAAACAAATTAAACAATACTACAATGCTAGCTAGCATGGGTATTAGTATCAATTTGCAACACCCAGGGATTCCTGGGAGGTATTTTACAGAAAGGATAGCTGCCGTTCGTTAAGTAGGATCAATGAGGTTAGGTGACGTTTATAATTTTTTGTTAAGTTAAAATAAGGCAACATTCTGAATGATAGTTAGTTTGGTAAAAAATTTACGTCCAAAATCAAAATGTTTGTTTAAAAAAGTCAGTAACACAAATCGGAAATTTATCTGAGTTAGGAGAGGTGAACTTATATTAAGTTAGGTATGTCAGAGCAAGGTTTCTAAACAAGTTGATTTAGGATTAAAGGAAAAAAAGTCATAAGTGATGCAAGCTTGAGTACTAGAGCAAGTTCGGTTTAAGAGCTACCGGTACGTCAAATTGATTTGGTTTGGTTACTAAAAATAAGCAAAGGAAGGTAATTTTGTTAGGACACTTCTGACATTTAAGTTAGGTTAAAAATATCAACTTTTCTAAATAATTGCTGATTTGGTTAAAACTGGCTATCTTAAATAACAGATTAAGTTGAAATAACTATATGTCAATGATAAATTTACCCAGGTTAGGTTTGGTTTATCGTTGCTGGGAGGTTAGTCAAGTAAAAATTAAATAACAGACACTAGTGACCCAAATAGGTATTGTTTAGGGTTTGGTAAGATTGGTGGGAAACGTTTGTTGAAGTCAGTCACAAGATTAACAGGTGTGTTAGGTTTAAAGAGTTGAATGTTGTAAAGGATAAGTCTGGCGAGGTAAAATATTGGCTCACCTGTGTTCGTTCCTTGGGCAGGAGTCTGTGGCTGCCGGTGTTGATCACAGGTAAGATACACGTGCACCAGTGATGACTGGACCTTCACAGACTACCTAAGGTGAGTGATAACAGACACTGGATGCCCTCCAGGCGATGGCTGGGGGCTGTATAACGCCAGCCACACACTGAGGCCCGCGGGGCTTCCAGCAAGGTTACTCCCAGGGCTCCTTGTGTGACAGCCTGTGGATGGTGGCAGGCGGTCACCAGCCATCGCCTGGAGGGTCTCCAGTGTCTGTTATCACTCAATCTCTGTCAGTCTGTGAAGGTTGCACCTGCATTTTACCTGTCAGCGAACACCACTTCAGTCGTGATGGCCATGTAGGTGTTTCCAAGGTCCGCCTCGCCGAACCACTCATCTCAGCACGGTCAGCACAGTCCACAGATATTTCAGGATGAGTTTCAAATCATTACACGCCTCCAATTCGTCTAGACGAGGCAGATATATTAGGAGGTGATGCCTTTCCGCCCGCTGTAATCCACCATGTTGCAATACTTATGCATTTTTAACGGTGCTAAGGGAGCCCCTTTCCCGCCTTAAATTTTCCGCCCGCTAAGTGCTCCAGCTTCAGCGCTAAGCGGCCCAGCGCCATTTTAAGTAGAAAACTTAACGATTCTTTGCCGTTGCCGTTAAGTGCATTTAGCGATGCTAAGAACGTTTGTGTGTACCGCCCCAGCTGCTCGGATTTATTTATTGGATTTATTGATAATTTTTCATGTCAGATTTTTTTTTTAGGTTGTTAATAAATATTGTTATTGTTATTAGACTATGATCGAGTACATCCATAATAACTATACATGCTATTTTTTTATCGAAAAAATAAATATTCACTTCATTCAGAGAGAGAGAGAGAGAGATCACCACTTATTAGTAAGTGGATATCTCGGTGATATGGGTAGTGGGAACTCGATCATAGTCTAATAACAATAACAATATATATTAGCGTTTTCTAACTTTTAACCCAAGACTTCGTTTTCTTTTTACTTGCCACTGTTAAATTCGTATGACTCGTAAACTTTTAGAGAGAGAGAGATCATATTAATCCAATAAAGCATTAACGAAAAAGAGTTTGAATCCCTTGGCGAGAGTTTCTGGCTATATAGAATTGCATGATGAATTATATAAGATGATTAAATATTGGAGGTGTAGTAAGAGAGAGAGAGAGAGAGAGAGAGAGAGAGAGAGAGAGAGAGAGAGAGAGAGAGAGAGAGAGAGAGAGAGAGAGAGAGAGATCACCACTTAGTGAGTGTATATCTCGGTGATATGGGTAGTGGGTACTCGATCATAGTCTAATAACAATAACAATATTTATTAGCAACCTAAAAAAGAAAAAGAATCGGACATGAAAAATTATCCAGTAACTCCAATAAATAAATAAAATAATGGAAACGAGAGCTGTGATGGAAACGGAAAGCAGGACAAAATGGTGGGAACTTGGGGAGACGGTCAGCGGGGCAGTGACTCAGCGTCTACACACAAGGGCGGATCCAGCCTTGAGTTTTGGGGGGGGCCAACTGTTCATCGACGACGGACTGTACACATGGAATTAAGTCACATCGGATTGCATTGTGCTTTTCAGGGGCATAACTCAAGAATTAGATCCAGAATACTTTTGGTCTTTATTAAGCATATATTAATATATAACATATAAGAATCACAATAATCACATCGTAATATTTAAAAACATTGCTTTCATCAGCCTTGACCTTTTTTAATCTTGACAACCCCGTCTTCTTGCCTCCATATGTAAATTTTGACCTTTACCATATACACTTGTCATGCGATATAATAAATAATAATGAAATGCTCAGATGCAATTATGTTTGCTCGTGTAGCCTAATATGTTTATGTATTCCATATTTGTACAGTGTTTATGAAAGATTTTCTTCGCATATAATAGCAAAAACACATTCAGTTTCGTAAAGAGTTATTTTATGAGCGTCAAACCTGCGTAATATGTAGCCTAATGAGTGTATATATGCCATAATACTGTGCTTATGGAAGCTTTTTCTGCATGTAATAAAAAAAAAACATTTATTTTCGGAAGAAGGTATTTTTTATGAGAGTCAAACATACGAAATATGTAGCCTAATATGAATAATCGAGCTGGTAGGAAAGGATGCCTACGTACTGTGTGATGGCGCGGGGCGAGGAGACCAAGGCCCAGCCCATACCACATGGAGGCGGGCGAGCACCGAGCGTCACTAAGATCCTAACGGCAATGCGCAGTGCCGAGTGATCATTAAGCTTCCCGGAACCCAAGTGATCATGATGCTTCGCGGTACCAGTACCGATAGCAGTTATCGATACCAGTACCGGTACCTGGGCCCAGCAGATTTACAATTAATCTTAATCTTCAACTTAAAAGTTCCACTGAATCTCAAGTTTAACTTAAAGCTGAGCTTAAATGAAAAAATAAGTTCAACTTCGCTCAACAGCTGATCCAGTATGAAAATTTATCCTGGCAAAGATGTATTTTTAAATTGCAGAATTCCAACACTTCAGTGATTGAATATGTAGTAATACTACTTTATCAATGTTATATGATGATATACTTCAGAAATATGGGCATAATAAGGTAGTATTTATAAAATAAAGGTTACGTTTATCATCCGCGCAAGGTGATATTCTTTTTTTTTTCACTTGAATGTATACACGGACACGCGTACCTCAAGGCAAGTATAGAGAAGGTATAGTCATACAGGCGGGAGGAAATCACTCGTTGGTAACTCCTATAGCCTTCACGCTCCGATGACCCCATCCTCGTTGTCTGCCCAAACCGATGACCCACATCTCACTCCCCACCCCTCCTGACCCCAACATTCATTTTTACGAAAACCTAAGACCACCATCATCTTCTTGAAAAAATTCTGCATCACACTAGCATAAATTTGTAACAATAATGTAAAAGTACACATACGAAAATCAGAGTTAAGTGAAGGATGGAGTAAACATGTTCTTGCACTTATTTCCCTTCAACTCCTTAGTACTCAGCTGGTTTTCGTCGCATCACTTTTATAAGCCCAGGGGCCGTATACACAAATATTCTAAGAATAATACTAAGCCTTGCACTTAACAACTTTTAGCTAAGCATAGGCCCTTAAGTATTACTTAGAATTCCCCTTAGCGGACTCTAAGCTAAGTATTTTTTGAGCAAAATACCGGTATGAAGTGCATCGCATAGCAAAACGATCACTTGCAAAAGCATTATATATAGCTACTACAGTGCATATTATGCAAAGATGAAATAGCTATAATGCATTCAACACGTTATCTATCTGTACACAAAAGCTTGTTTGGAAACAATAGACACAACAGTGGAGTTAATGATCGACATAAACGAGCCTTCTTCTTCTTCCTCTTGTGGTCTTTATTGCCTATGATCGTTATAAAGGTGCATCTTTTCATGTTTCCGGTGTACCTCCACTATTCTTTTATGTGTTTTGGTAAAATATATATATTACTGCCCTGACGTCGTCTCCTCAGCCGCCGGTGACAACAAAGGCGTAGCGCGAAGCGTATCACACGGAATTACCAAATAATAAAAGTAGACAAGTCAAAAACAAACTAAATCTAACCAGACCTGCCCAAACCTAACTATACCTAGCCTATGACCAACCTAACCTGACCCCTCTACCGCCAAAATGCAATGTGCTAAGATGCGTTAATTCACACTCCTAAATAGTTTGAAGTTTCTTCAATATTCAAGCTGTTTGTCACTGTACTGTATTCAGAGACCAACATACAACACATAATGCATTAGCCTCACGTGAGATGGCTACCATAATTTCAGACTCGTGTGTTCAGTGACAATTTCTTGTTTATTTATTTTGATATATATCAACTTTGTCAGGTTACTCTGGTATATCTTTACCTCAGTGGGTCAAGGCACACAATCACTAGTACTATTATAAAATGTTCTAATGTTTCCCGAGCTTCTACACCTATCTGATGTACTATAGATAGGTATAGGTACTTCTCCATTCACAGAGGCAACTTTTCTCAATTATCTTTGACAGGTCTCCCATTCACATTGTTTCACTCTGCTCCAGTGTTATCATATGCTTTCCCTCTCTGCATATTTCCTTTCTCCAAAGGGGATTGTCTTCAATTTCCAGTGTTATATTAATTTGGCCCACCGGTGTTCACTCATTTCCTCTCTTTGAAACTCAGCTTCCCCTTTGTTAACCTTTCTCAGAAGCTTCACCCCATTTCCCCTGAGAGCATGTGAACACTATCATGCCAACTGGTCTTGAATGACTTCTAATCTCCCGACATCTTAAGTCTTAGTTTTGCTGACCCATACAAGATAGCTGTGGGGTTACTACTTTCCCCATCCAAAAGCAACTTCCATATTCATACTGGCTAATTTCCCTTCTCTACCACTGATGTTAACACCCGTCATTTTCCTTACCTTGGCTTCATTCAGTTTTCTTTGTACTTTCTCCTATGGCCTCCTTGCTGATCTCAAATGCTAAATAACCATGTGTTTCTATTACCTCTAAGATATTGTTTCCCAGCACCCGCTGTCCTACTGCTGGTGTGAATTTCCATTATTATGTTTAAAGATAAGTTTCCATTCCATACCAAAGTCATTTAGGATAAGGCAAAATCCTTCCACTAATACTACATCATCTGCATAACCCAGGCAAAGCAATACAACTTCTGATGTGTGGGGCTTTATTACTTTTGCCTATATCCACATATACACATGGAGGAGGGGGAATGATTATGAGCAGAAAGGATTGATTGATTATGTGGCAGTAGATGGAAGACTGAGAAAGGATATCTGTGACGCGAAGGTAGTAAGCGGGATGTTCGATGGCTCTGACCATCTTGCAAAAGTGGGTGTTTGAAAAGAAAGGTGAAGTAAAAAAGGAAATACTGAAGATAGAAAAGTTACAGGAAAAAAGGAATAAAAGATGAGTATAACGTGAAATGGCAGATGCCTTAAGTGAAAAATGGGAAAGTGTGAAAGATAGTACAGATACTGAAAAAGTTTTTAGAACATTTAAAGAAGTAGTGTTAACTACAACAAAAAAAGTGGTAGGGATGAAAGTGGTGAGAGATGGAAAAAGAAAAGGAAATTCATGGTGGACAGAAGAGATAAGGAGGATAGTAAAAGAGAAAAGGGAACTTTTTTAAGAAAACTTAAGAAAGAAATGTGGTTGAGCAAGTAAAAAGGGAAAGGAAAAAGAAATATAGAGAATGCAAAATGAAATTAAAACAAGCAATAAAAGAAAGTAAGAAGAGAGTTGGTGAAGACTTTGGAAAAGACTAAGTGAAAAATATAAAGGGAACAGGAAATCATATTGGAAAGAAGTAAAAAACGAAAGAAAAGCATCACCCCAATAATATCTCCCCAAGGAAAATTAATGAAGTTATGGGTGAGAATGGAAAGATGTTCAAAGACGGGGAAGCTGTGAAAGAGACATAGAGAGAATATTTATAAAACTTAATGAATTTTGATGATGGACGTCCAGCAGCTGTTACAGCAACAGTTTTGAGCGGAGGTAGAGGAGAAGTATATAAAGAAAGAAGTATAACATATGAAGAAGTAAATCAGGCATTAAAAAGATTAAAAAATGGAAAAGCAGCAGGAACTGATGGAATCAATCAGATATTTTCCTTCAGGATGGTAGTAGAAAAAATAATAGCAAAAGGAAAGAAACTATACGCTGCCTTCATGGACTTTGAAAAAGCTTATGACAGATTCGATTGGATTGCATTGTGGGATGTTTTAAAGGTTTATGGTGTGGGAGGAAAACTGCTTAGTGCAATAAAGTCTTTCTATGAGGATGCATCTGCATGTGTCAAAATTACTGGAGAAACAAGTGAACATTTTGAGATAAAGGTGGGATTAAGGCAGGGGTGCGTCATGTCACCATGGTTGTTCAATATTTATATGGATGGTGTCATGAGAGAAATAAAGGGCAAAGTTGGAGTAAAAAGGTACGCTGAGGGAAGGCAGTGGGTGCTGAATTCAATCCTGTTTACTGATGACATGGTGCTCATTGCAGAAAATTAAAGTGACTTACAAAACTTGGTCAGTGATTTTCATAGCGTCTGTAAAAGGAGAAAGCTGAAAGTAAATGTCAACAAAAGTAAAGTGATGGTTTGTGAGGGGAGTAGAAGTGAAGTTGTAGATTTTGTATGCCCATATAGAGTGGGAACTGAATGTGAAAAAGAATGCAAAATAATTCTGAATGGTGAAGAAATGGAGGAGGTCAATGAGTTTAAGTACCTTGGATCAGTTATCAGTTGAAAATACAATAATAGTACCAACCCTCACATATGCAAGTGAAACATGGGCCTTGAATGAAAGTCAGAGGTCTAGAGTGCAGGCAGTGGAAATGAGTTATTTGAGGAGTGCTTGTGGTGTGAGTAGAATGGATGGAATAAGTAATGAAAGTGTGTATGAGCGTTTTGGAATGTGTCATGGGGGTGAAGGGAATAAGTGACTTTAAAGTGGTTTGGCCACATGGAGCGAATGGAGGAGAGTAAGATGACCAGAAGGGTGTATGTGAGATTGAGGGAGGGAATGTTAGAGGACGACCTCCAGTGAAATGGAGAGATAGGGTGCAGGAGTACGTTAGGGAGAAGGATGAGAGATCCTTGAGAAACTTTGAGCAGGCAAGGAGGGAGTGTCCGGATAGAGAAAGATGGAAACTTCTGCCGTGGCCATCCCCTGGTGGGAGCTCCTAAGAGCAGGCGTCGATGAGATGATGATGATGAATGAATTGAGAGGAATCACAGCAGAAATGTTGAAGTGTGGAGATGAAGTTACTATATGAATGGTCAAGATATGTGAAGTGGCCTGGGAAGGGGGGGGGAGGTCCCAGCAGACTTGACAAAAGCCATCATGGTCCCAGTTTACAAGGGGAAGGGCAGGAGAGGGGAGGTGGGAGTTGTAGGGGTATAAGTCTGCTGAGTGTAGGCTACCTGGAAAGGTATATGGAAAAGTCCTAATTGAGACTGCGCAAAGACTTACAGAAGAGAAAATCAGTGAAGAACAAGGAGACTTCAGGAAGGGAAGAGTATGTGGATCAGATATTTTCCTTCAGGATGGTGTTTTATTAGAAAAAATATTAGCAAAAGGAAAAAATACTATTCTGCCTTCATGGAGCTAGTTATTCTAAAGAAAGTTTATGACAGAGTCTATTGGCTGGCATTTTGGGACGTAATAAAGCAATATGGGTTTGGAGGAAAACGGCTTTATGCAATAAAGTCTTTCTATGAGGATGCATCTGCATGTGTCAAAATTACTGGAGAAACAAGTGAACATTTTGAGATGAAAGTGGGCTAAGGAAGGGTGTGTCATGTCATCGTGGTTGTTCAATATTTATATGGATGGTGTTATGAGAAATGAAGGCAAAGTTGGGGAAATTGAAGTAAAATGTATGCTGATGACACGGTGCTCAATGCAGAAAATGAAAGTGACTTACAAAATTTGGTCAGTGTTTTTGATAGTGTATGTAAAAGGAGAAAGTTGAAAGTAAATGTCAACAAAAGTAAAGTGATGGTTTGTGAGCGGAGTAGAAGGGAGGTTGTAGAGTTTGTATGCCCATATAGAGTGGGCATTGAATGTGAAAAAGAATGCCAAATAATTTTGAATGGTGAAGAAATGGAGGAGGGTAATGAGTTTCAGTACCTTGGATCAGTTATGTGTAAGCATGGTGGTACAGAAGGAGAGAAAGAGAAAAGGCATTGCAAGGATTGATTGATTGGAGGAGAAGCTGGATCCATCTCTGGCATGCCATCTCATTGTTGGGGGATGAATTTCTCCATGGCATGGACTGGACCTCTGCCGGACAGCTGGAGAAAGCTGCCATGGCACAAACTCGACTGATGGAGACAACTGATTTCTTCTTCCACATCATGTTTGGCCCTGAAATATGAGTACAAGTTCAAATAAACAATATATATATATATATATATATATATATATATATATATATATATATATATATATATATATATATATATATATATATATATATATAGATATATATTAATTGGGATGTTTTTCTTGATTAGTGTACTATACTAAAAGAGGTTAACCTGGTAGCTGCAGGGATCATGTTTCTTAAAGGTCCCTCCGAGCGAGAAAATGAGAAAATCATCACTCACGCAAACCATTTCATGATATATATCAACACATTTGTGATCAGTTTATGCATCATCTATTTTTGGGGGTTTATATCATGGCAAAAATGTGGCCCATCGCTGGTACAGGGTAAAGCCACAAATTTGGCCTGTTGCTGCTACCAGGTTAAGTTGGACTATGAATGGACAGATGTTGTTTTAAGAGCATCTGAAATAAACTTATGAGACTGATATATGATAATTAAATCTGTGATATTTATTAAGATGTGTCCAGTGATTTAATTGGCAAAGAATTGCAAAACACAAGCTAAGAAAATAAAAGTACTGAACTGATTGACGTATCGACACAGGAAATGGCCGTCGGAGAAATAAGAATGGATTAGTAATTAATATACCTGAAGCAAGAACTAAAAGACATTGCATCGACATAAGTATGTGATAGAATAACAGGCATTATCTACATGAGTTATTTACTGCACAGTGCACACTATATGGGCTGGCAACATTGTCTTATTTTCTAGCAATTGAAGTTGCTTATATTGTGCATTATATTCTTGCATGGGAATGACTGCTTGATGCTGGATGATAAAAACTAAATGATTAAACAATAATGTTATGTGGCGAATACCAGCTTGAGGTCACTCTAGGTCTAGGAGGACTTGCTCGTTGTTGTCAATGTCATCACGATCACTGCAAATAGATACATTACAATTAGAAATGCTTTGGTACCTGCCCTATATCTATATCTATACTTGTCCAGAAGTCAAAACTCTTGACTCATGGACCAATTTGCAATTTTTTTTGTTCAAAAAGATTTTAGCATTGTTGATTGACTTTAATAGCTATTTGGGAGTAAGACTAAGAATAATCATAAAATTCACTTTTAGATCTTCATAAGAAAGGAAGCTGCAAATAACAAAAGCCATAATATACTGTGAACTAATTAATTTTAAATGTGAAAAAAAAGACATGACCAAAACAAATTAAACAATACTACAATGCTAGCTAGCATGGGTATTAGTATCATTTTGCAACACCCAGGGATTCCTGGGAGGTATTTTACAGGAAGGATAGCTACCGTTCGTTAAGTAGGATCAATGAGGTTAGGTGACGTTTATAATTTTTTGTTAAGTTAAAATAAGGCAACATTCTGAATGATAGTTAGTTTGGTAAAAAATTTACGTCCAAAATCAAAATGTTTGTTTAAAAAATAGTCAGTAACACAAATCGGAAATTTATCTGAGTTAGGAGAGGTGAACTTATATTAAGTTAGGTATGTCAGAGCAAGGTTTCTAAACAAGTTGATTTAGGATTAAAGGAAAAAAGTCATAAGTGATGCAAGCTTGAGTACTAGAGCAAGTTCGGTTTAAGAGCTACCGGTACGTCAAATTGATTTGGTTTGGTTACTAAAAATAAGCAAAGGAAGGTAATTTTGTTAGGACACTTCTGACATTTAAGTTAGGTTAAAAATATCAACTTTTCTAAATAATTGTTGATTTGGTTAAAACTGGCTATCTTAAATAACAGATTAAGTTGAAATAACTATATGTCAATGATAAATTTACCCAGGTTAGGTTTGGTTTATCGTTGCTGGGAGGTTAGTCAAGTAAAAATTAAATAACAGACACTAGTGACCCAAATAGGTATTGTTTAGGGTTTGGTAAGTTTGGTGGGAAACGTTTGTTGAAGTCAGTCACAAGATTAACAGGTGTGTTAGGTTTAAAGAGTTGAATATTGTAAAGGATAAGTCTGGCGAGGTAAAATATTGGCTCACCTGTGTTCGTTCCTTGGGCAGGAGTCTGTGGCTGCCGGTGTTGATCACAGGTAAGATACACGTGCACCAGTGATGACTGGACCTTCACAGACTACCTAAGGTGAGTGATAACAGACACTGGATGCCCTCCAGGCGATGGCTGGGGGCTGTATAACGCCAGCCACACACTGAGGCCCGCGGGGCTTCCAGCAAGGTTACTCCCAGGGCTCCTTGTGTGACAGCCTGTGGATGGTGGCAGGCGGTCACCAGCCATCGCTTGGAGGGTCTCCAGTGTCTGTTATCACTCAATCTCTGTCAGCCTGTGAAGGTTGCACCTGCATTTTACCTGTCGGCGAACACCACTTCAGTCGTGATGGCCATGTAGGTGTTTCCAAGGTCCGCCTCGCCGAACCACTCATCTCAGCACGGTCAGCACAGTCCACAGATATTTCAGGATGAGTTTCAAATCATTACACGCCTCCAATTCGTCTAGACGAGGCAGATATATTAGGAGGTGATGCCTTTCATCCCGCTGTAATCCACCATGTTGCAATACTTATGCATTTTTAACGGTGCTAAGGAGCCCTTCCCGCCTTAAATTTTCCGCCCGCTAAGTGCTCCAGCTTCAGCGCTAAGCGGCCCAGCGCCATTTTAAGTAGAAAACTTAACGATTCTTTGCCGTTAAGTGCACTTAGTGATGCTAAGAACTTTGTATACCGCCCAGATCCTGATCAGACAGCTTCTGCTTCTGATGGTGTGGAATCTTCGAGGTATAGGTCAAAATCGTCTGAACAAAGCCGAGCCGTGACGGTTATTGCTTCGGCATTTATTTTCGTCAGACTCGCCGCGCACCTCACGCCCCATCTGTGTGTGAGCGGCGAGTCTGACTGAGTAAACAAAAGCCCAAGCAACCGAAAGCCGTCACGGCTCGGCGAATGTTCGGCGGCGAATTTGACCCTATGCATATTTTTACCTCGGGACGTACCACACACCATCAGAAGCAGAAAAGCATGCAGATTCAGGATCTGGGCTTATAAAAGTGATGCGACGAAAACCAGCTGAATACTAAGGAGTTGAAGTTGAAATAAGTGCAAGAACATGTTTACTCCATAGTTCACTTAACTCTGATTTTCGTATGTAATTTTACATTATTGTTACAAATTTATGCTAGTGTGATGCAGAATTTTCTCAGGAAGATGATGGTGGTCTCAGTTTTCGTAAAAATGAATGTTGGGGTCAGGAAACAGGGTGGGGAGTGGTGTGTGTGTCGTCGGTTTGGGCAGACAACGAGGATGGGCGGGGCTTAATTAGGCTCGAGGAAGGGCGGAGCTTATCAGGACGCCAGCCAATCATCGTCCAGGATGAGATGCCGTGAACATTTCTATTTATATTTTTATTCATCGACAATTGCTTCAGAGTATATAACAAAATCCACATCTTATTTTATTTTATTGAAGTAGTTTATAACATAAAAAACATCCGAGAGGTCCTAATAAAAAAGCTAATTTCAAAATTTGGTTCTTCACGTTCTATGAGAGTGACGCTACCTTTCTATACTTGCCTTGGCGTACCTGTTCGTCTTCCTCATTCCTCCATCACCCACCCTCTGACGGAGTAATTATGGAAAATATTGCCGATTTCACTTCTCCCAAGAGGAAAAGGGGAGTGAATTGGAAAGACTGCCACACTCTGCACATAGTAGAGCAAGTTGGGTTAAGGAAGACCATACTGAGGGGCAAATTCAGCCCTACTTTAACATACAACGACAAGCGGGCAGCGTGGGAGGAGGTGACAGACAGCCTCAATTCTACGTTTGGGCTCAGCCGCAGCCACGCAGAAGTCGAGAAGAAGTGGCAGAATACCAAGACCACTTCCATTCAACGGCTTTCTGCTATGAGGGAAGCCCAAAGAAAGACAGGTGAGTAACAGTAGCAAATTTTGTAGTATTGATATATTTTCGTTATGTTCGTATGAGGATTAGTAAGCAGGGTAAAAGTGGACAAGGAATTTGCAATCATCCCGTTTGGAGATATTTGTTCTGTACTGCATGTTTAAATAGTAATCACTTATCTAGAAATTAAAGGTAAATATGGAGAGTCACTATGCGCCTCTAGTTTTACTGCTGCATCATACATATACTGCATCTAGAAGTGATGATAGAAGTAACAGATATTACTGCTCTCTACTTCAACAAACTTAAAACACCTGGTAGTGAGGAGGAAATTGTGGGGTAAAGGCATTGCAATAATGCTGTCTATCTGAAATGAAGCATTTCTGTGGTCTACTTACGGAGAAAATATACATTTTCGAAATGAATCCCCCGATAGCATTGCTGTGGGGCAGCGTCGTTTCGATGGATCCCAATAAGTAATTGTATGTTTACATTCATTAGCAGAAGGCGTTATGTGGGGTTGGTTCAGGGGGTTAAGCCCCCCATCAGGGGTTAGGTTATGTAAAGTTCAGTTGGGGTAGTTTAAATATGCACCCCACCTTCTTTTTAATTTTAAGTACTTGAGCCTTCATATTATGGTTGAGGGACATGTATTTCGTCCCTTAAATATAATATGGAAGCGTCATATCGTATGTATTTTGGAGGCACAGAGACTCCACAATTATCTGCTTTTCCTTCTAGGTTTGGGTTGACCAGGCTATGTGTTAAGATTAATTTGGACCTTGTTACAGGTGGTGGCTCAGTGGTGGATACCTCGCTGTGTGACATCACAGAGGCAGTCCTCCGAGTCATCGGGGAGGACAGCAGTACAGCGAGGGGTATATCCAAAGGGATATCCCAAAATGACACAGCCCTCATGGAAGCAGACTTGTAAGTACTACTGTTTGATATTATTCTTTAAAAAGAAGACATTTGATTTAGACGTTCTCTTTGCACCCACTTCAGGTAAAACAGCTTAGCATCAACTTTATATAACTTTATATAATACGCCTCTGTGGTCTGGTGGTCAGCGTGCCTGGCTACTACTCTGCAGGCCCGGGCGGTCTGTGTGCAGCTCACCCAGCTGTTCATCCTCCCTTTCGGGCTGGTCAACAAATGGGTACCTTTACCTCTTTGTAATTACCCGATGCTGATGTGTGGGGGGTTCTGAGTGCCTACTGCTTGATTTATAAGTTATTTTGGTAGGTGTTATCATGGTAGCCTAAGACTGGTACAGTTTCAGTTAACATGCCCAACTCAATCCTGCAGTCACAGGTTTGATTCCAGAATTGCCCGTAGATAATTAGTGGGGCACTGATATGCATAGGCACTCAGCATTTCCTTCTACAGCTTATTAGTTGCTTATTTGACTCCGTCATTAACATAAAAAATGTAACTAAGGATTTGCCATTCATGGCAGTTCAAACTTTTTTTTTTTTTTCATTCTCCTACAAAGAAGTATTGTGCTCAGTACATAGTGTATTACTGTGCATTTTTTAATGCAAATTTCTTTTTTAGGGATGATGATGCCTCCAGCACCAGCAAGGTGGGTCGTCTTGAGCCACCTCCAACTGGAATGGAACCCAGCCCGGCCAGTGGGGATGTAATGGTAAGGAAGTTCTTGCGTAGCCCATCTCCACCTCCAGTACCTCCTCCCCTTCCATCCAACTGCCCCACCAGCAGAGAGGCTTTAGTCATATGCAAGGAGGCAGTAAAAGTTTCTAAGAAAATTTGTGCTGCATACAGTTATTAAACATCCAAAGTAAGAAGTACAGGAAAAATAGTAAGAACGTTAATTTCTCTATTTGTATGTTTACTCTTTCTGTTCCAGACGAGGGTAACTCGGCTCGTCCTGAAACCATCTGCACCTCCTGTGCTCAATAGCGCTCTGAATTCTGATAACCACATAGTGGCTATAGCCTACGAGGAGGCAGTGGCAGCATACAAGCGAATGAGCGCTGCATACGTTCAATCATTAGAAAACCAAAGTAAGAGGTATAGGAAAAATAGCATCATTGAGAGTATATTTATATATATTTATTCTTACTTTTCCCCCACAGCTTATCCTATGTTTATAGTGAAGTGGTGATCATAGTAAATACTAAACACATTTCAATTCGGAATAACAAAATTATAACATACACCACAAAATTGCAGTAAACGTGGAAATATTAATTTACTCATAATGCAATGCTTCGTATTAAGTCATGCTTGGTACCTGCACCCCATTTTACAGCTTGATTAATCTCTGCACCACATATATGTGCTTCTTGCTGTGTCCTGCTTAATCATTTTACAAAGGCGTCATATGGACTGAAGTTTAGTTTTCTTGCCAGACAGTGGTCCATGGCAGCCTAATAAATAAATACAATTGTGAATTTGGTTATTTTTTCATCCTCCTAGAAAAAAAAAAACTTTAGCGTGTGTGAAGGAAAGTGACCTGGCGTAGTTAGGTGGAGGTGACGCTAGATCAAACCCCTCTTTAGGCAGCAACCCCATATGGCGGTGACAGCTGAATGGGAAGCCGGGTAAAGGTGTTGGCGTTCGGCTGAGTCCTCCACGCTGGTCCTCCACATCGCGTTACTTCGAGCCCTTGGGGAGATGGAGCAGGGTTTGAAGCGTGTTCCCTTGACCCTTAGAGAGGTGGAGCAGGGGTCGAAGTACCACTTACTGAGGTGAAGCAGGGATAAATAAGTAGTCTTCCCTCTCAGCGTGACCTGGTTGGTAATGTTAATGCAAAGTTTAAGGACCCGGCCGCAGAGCCATGCGTTCCAGAGGAAGGTCAAGCATTCCTGTAGAGCCCCATGCATGGTTGACGTGTTGCTTGAAGATGTGTCAACTTGTACAGGCTGATATGGATTCATGGCTCGGCACTGTGAAGGCAAAAAAAAAATAGCAATGAGTACCAATATTACAAATGTCAAAAGAAAATAAAGTCTGCAAAAGAATTATTCAAATATCCAATAGATAATTGTAATGAAACAGATTTGCATGTATAGATGTTTGAGTGAAAAGCATGAAGCTGAGAAGTTGCAAAAGTTGCATTGTCTGTTAAAAAGATCAAAATAATTACTGGAAATGGTGGTTGCAGAACACCTCCCTGAAACGTGTTCCATTTGCTGCATCCTGTGGCAACTGCACTGTAGAAATGAGATGAGACATAGTATATTAGATGTTTTATAAAAATTATTGCAATATCATTCCGTTGTATGGTACATTTACTAGCACTTTCAACAATCTCAACATGAACTATGGTTATTGGAAAATTAATAGATTCCCTGTTTTGGAGGAGAAACTAGACATGAAATCATTCCAAATGTAGGTATGAAAAGATTCCCCCTATTGTTACCAGTTTTGGGCACTGCGTGTCTGGGCAGCATGCAGACAAATGGGTTTAGCTGAAGATAATACTGGTTGAATGTATACCTTCTTGATGTTCATCTTCAACCTCCATATTGTCATCCGCATCTGCGACATTTTCATCTGGCAGCTGAATATTCCTCTTCTTGCATATGTTGTGAAGCAGAGCACAGGCAAGGATCACTTGGCAGGTTTTTTCAGGGTTGAGCCGGACTTCACCATGGAGGACATGGAACCAACGTTTCAGTTGGCCTATTCCTCGTTCCACAATACTCCGGGTTTTCTTGTGTGCCCTGTAACAGTGAAGGGTTCTTAGGAATGATTTTGGATTTGTCTTCTGAATGTTACTGTGCTCTTAATATACATTCATTCATAACTGATGTACAGTGTCTCCTATAAGTTACGCTAACAACGGACACACAGTAAATTAAGTATTATTTTAGTCTTGAAGAGATTAGGTTAGGTTTGGTTAAAATTTAAATAAATTTGATAAAATACTGGTGGGGGAACTTACTTCACTTTCTTTACTCTATTAATTCATTTGGACAGTGTATATAATTGGTATCAAATATATTTTGGAATATCCAGTTTAATTTATATTATGTTAATGTTGGGTCGTGTTACTCTACATGTACACCCACATGACAAAGAATTCCTCTTCCTCTTCTGCTCTTCATTGAGTCTTCTCCCCAGCACATAAATTCATTTAGAAATGTTTGTATGTATATACTTGGGTTCTATGAAAATTCACTGCATCAGCTTTGTTAGGTTGCATTACTCTACATGTACACCCGCATGACAAGACGATTCTTAGATTCCTCTTCTGCTCTTCATTGAGTCTTCTCCCCAACACATAAATTCATTTAGAAATGTTTGTATGTACTTGGGTTATATGAAAATTCACTGCGTCAGCTTTGTTAGGTTGTGTTACTCTACATTTACACCCATATGACAAGACAATTATTAGATTCCTCTTTTGCTCTTCATTGAGTCATTTCCCCAGTACACAAATCCATTGCAAATAGATACATGTATTGGGGGAGAAGACCCCCTAGGCAGGGTTATATGAAAATTCACTGAATCAATTTTATGTTAGGTTACATGTAGGTTCATTAAAGATTACATCAAAACTCATAATAAAAAAATCTCTTGAATGAGAAATCTGCCTGCTGGTATTCGCTTAAGAATTACCATCAAATTTCCCCACAATGAAATTACCTGTTGTATGCTGCCTGGCTGTCAGTCTGTGGCCGAGGAAGGGAGTCAACCGATACCGTCTGCAAGGGTAGCCACTAGCCACTGTCCCCTAATAGATGACATGAATCCGGTGGTATATGATGATCCTCAAACATGCGTTTGAGGCCACTCTCACGCCAAATACGAGCATCATGAGTGGACCCAGGCCAGTTAGCTACAACATTAAGAATATTATATTTGGCATCAAACACTAATTGTGTGTTTATGCTATGGAAATTCTTCCTGTTGACATAGTCTGCTTCATATTCCCTGGGGGCCAGTATCCTGACATGCGTGCAATCTATTACACCAACAATGCCAGGGAAGTTTGCAACTTGCACAAATTCTTGTTGTTTCTCTCGGATTTCAGGGACGGTGCGAGGAAATCGAATGAATTGGACAAGTATGGCTGGTTGTGTAAGTGCCTTGAGGGTATCGGTGATCGCTTTGCTTACTGACGACTGTGATGGACCAAGATCTTCACTGTTACACATCTGCATTTTCCCCGTTGCTAAGTAACGCAGTGTAATAATTACTTTCATTTCGGGTGTCAATGCAAAACTCCTTGAAGTAGGGCTTTGCAGGGCCCCTCTCACCAAATCCGTTACGAACAGTACTCCTGCACGATCCAGTCTGTGGCGTTTCAATAGTTCTGCGTCACTCAAAGTATTCAGAACGTCTCTTCGCTCTTGAAAAGTCTTCACTAGGCGCTGGCGGGCTTGTTGACTTTCGGCCATCTTGGCGACTGAAGTTCGAGGCTCCTTAATACGGGTTTGGGCCCGCCTAAAATATCCCGTCAGCTAAGATCAACTTATGAGGGATAAGATGAAGAATAAAGTTAAACTCGCCCTAAAGTCAAACTTAGCGGTTTAAGATTAATTGTAAATTCGGGCACTGTATCGATAACTGCTATCGGTACTGGTACCGCGAAGCATCATGATCACTTGGGTTCCGGGAAGCAATGATCACCCGCCGGTACTGGTATCGATAACTGCTATCGGTACTGGTACCGCGAAGCATCATGATCACTTGGGTTCCGGGAAGCTTAATGATCACTCGGTGCTCGCCCGCCTCCATGTGGTATGGGCCCTGTGTGTAGACGCTGAGTCACTGCCCCGCTGACCGTCTCCCCAAGTTCCCACCATTTTGTCCTGCTTTCCGTTTCCATCACAGCTCCCGTTTCCATTATTTGATTTATTTATTGGAGTTACGTACTGGATAATTCTTCATGTCCGATTCTTTTTCTTTTTTAGGTTGCTAATAAATATTTTAATTGTTATTAGACTATGATCGAGTACATCCATAATAACTATACATGCTATTTTTTTTTCGAAAAAATAAATATTCACTTCATTCAGAGAGAGAGAGAGAGAGATTTACATAGATTTACATAGAAAATTAGACCACACAGACCCCATGGTACAGACTAGGTGGTCTGTCCTTAAACCTAAGTGATTTTACATTAATCAGAAGGCTCCTAAACGTTGCATTTCTACTCTAGTTGATATTAAGTTGAAGGAAGAGAGAGGGTTTTCTTTACAGGAAATTTGTTTGGGAATTTCATCAGAAGTCATTAAGAAAAAAAAAATCCTTTGGGTACCGGTACCGGTACTAACGGTACTTGAGTTTTCGGTACCGGTACTACCGGTACTCAAATTAACGGTACTTGCCCATCCCTACTGAACGATATCGCTCGGGCCTCGCTACTGCAGAAAGCCAACTGATTGGGTAAGCGCCACGATGATGTCATCAGACTCGACAGCCAATCACAGCAAGTCTTTGAAAAAATTCAGCTAATCATACGGCTGCATTCCTCAGCTGTGGCGGCCAACGTTGTCAGATTGTCGTACTCAGTCGCTTATATTTCCAACTTCCTACCCCAAAACGGTCTTCAGGGCTGCAATAACGAAACTCATTTATAGTTATAATTAAAAGAGTTAGATCCTCATGTTTTTTGGCAATAGTTAGGCAACTTGGGCGTTAGAAACCGGTAAATACTATGCTCTGAGTACGATATCGCTCACCTTACGGCATGAAAGTACTTTTACCCAGAAAATGGCTCAACCACAGGAAAATGCGGCCGAGGTTCAGTGAGTCTGAGCTGCTGACAATGGTTGAGGAGGTGGAGTAGAGAGAGGCAGCTAGTCATCATCGGGAAACATGACTACGAGGCATAACGGGAGAAGAAGCAGCCTATAGTTGGCAGCAAGTCGTCTTCAGCCTCTTATTGTTGACGATTTCTGACATAAAAACTCTCTCCTGGGCCCCGATAACTAGATTCATATATTGTTATAGTCATAATGATTGATTATTAGTGTTTCTGGGCAATAGTTAAGGGTCAGAAACAGGTAAATACGATGCTCTGAGTACGACTATCTGGCAATGGTCCTTAGAGATGCCAGATTTTCTTGTGACAGTGTTTACCGGGGAGGGGCTGGGGCGGAAGCAAGGAGACTATAGAACAGGAGAGGGGGCCTCTATGGGAGACCGTGGGCGGGTGTTGGTGTATGTCGGTTGCAATAGATGGCGCAGGAGCAGCTTTGTTTACATTCAGGCGCCTCCCCCCCTCCAGACACCCCCCCAACCCCTAGAACCAATCAGCAGTGTTGCTACATGGGATCAAGCAGCATATGTTGCTACTTTTTTCTTCAGTCTGGTTATTTCCCAATTTAAATAAAAAATAAATAAATAAATAAATAAATAAATAAATAAATAAAGGTAGATAAATATTAAAATGAACAGAAGGAACTATATATATATATATATATATATATATATATATATATATATATATATATATATATATATATATATATATATATATATATATATATATATATATATATATATATATATATATATTTACTAGGTAGATATAGCCTGACTGCATGTCATGAGTAATGCTATTATATTGTTATATTATTATACCGCAAATATATTACTTTCTCTGCATGTGTGGTTAGATGTGTTTTATGTGTTTAACCTTTCTGTATACATACTGGAATGAACCAAGGAATTGTAGCCCTACTGCCGTTCTTTAAAACTATGTGATCATGTTTTTCTTCCAAACTCATTGTTTTAGCACCCACGCTGACTTCCATCAGTAATGATGATATATATACATTGAGTCATTGGTTTTTAGGGGGAAAGAGTGGGTGAATATAATTATCTTGGTCTAACTTATACTGTTTATTATACCGCTATTCGCAGGAATATCTTTCTCTGCTCTGATTGCAACGCTGCCTCGTTCAAAAATCATAACACCGCCGCGGCCGCCACGTTTACCAGCCGGAGCCTCAAATCATGTCCCTTTGTGGTGATAAAGAGGACACAGCCTGGTGTGAAGCTACATTTATTACGGAAGGATGCCAGCCGGGGTAAGTGATATATATAAATAATGATAATGTGGAAATTCTAATCATTTTCACGCTGACAGCTGTTCTAAATTTGCTAACTGCATGCCTCCCCTCCTCCCGCGGCAAGAGGCCGAATGGCCTACACACGACAGCTCCAGATTCCTTCCCATTACCACCTGTCAGCCTCGTCCATGTAGCTATCCAGTCTACTCTTAAAATAAGCTATCGTCCCTGCACTCACTATGTGATTGCTGAGTCTATTCCATTCCCCCACCACCCTATTACTAAGTCAATGCCTGCCCATTTCCCTCCTAAATCTATACTTTTCTAATTTAAGTCAATTACTGCATGTTCTATCTTGCCAAACATCTTATGCAAAAGTTAGCCAGCATCTTCACTCTTTCATCCCTTACACTGATAAACTGGAACAGCCTTCCATTGTCTGCATTTCCTCCTGCCTATAATTTGACCTTCAAGAAGAGTGTATCAAGACTCTACTTTTGTCTGTTTGGGAGTGGTGAGTAGTGGGGCTTTTTTTTCTAGTACGCTTTGTTGCCCTTGAGCTGTCTCCTTTGTTTAAAGAAAATAATAATTAAATAAATGGAAGTTGACCGCCAATGCTTCCAACACATTTTGGTGCCATATCTACGGTGTCAGGTCAGGACGGCCCCAGACCACGACGGCCCACCACGACGGCCCCCCCTGAAGGCCTCAAACCACGACGGCCCACCATGACGGCCCCCCCTGACGGCCTCAAACCATTTTGGCCCCATTTTGATCTCCATTTTCCACGGTTCACACTTGGCAATTTTTTGGCCTTAGCTCTAATTGCATTTATGTGCTAATTACCGTCAACTACCGTCAACTGCCGTCAACTACCATCAACTACTGTCACCTCCCTCATGATTTAACAATTCAACACTTGTCACCAACTGTCGTCAATAGTGAGGATATCAATCTTCATTGATAACTAGAAATACATGTAAAAATCTCTACTTGTTATACATCCACCAATATTTTAATGAAACTTGTTTCAGTGTGTGTGTGTGTGTGTGTGTGTGTAAAGGGTGGAGTTGGAGGAAAGGAAAGAGGGAGATAGTAGGGAGGGAGGAGGGAAGGACTGGGAGGGAGAGTCTGGGAGGAAGGGAGGGAGGAGTGATGGGATGGGAGATAAGGCGACAAGCATGTGTGCATGTGTGTCTGGGTGTGGGTGTGTAATAACAATAATAATAATAATAGTAATATTATTGTTATAATAATAATAATATTATTATTATTATTATTATTATTATTATTATTATTATTATTATCACACACAAAAAAAAATAATAAGCAGTGAAGGGCTGAAATAGGAAGGGAGGGTTGACACCAGTTGACGGCAGTTGACGGTAGGGAGGGAGGGGATAGGGAGGGTTGGAGGGAGGAGGTAGAAGATAAGGAGGGTGTGTACACGTGTGTGTGTGTGTATTTACCTAGTTGTATATTACAGGGTTCGAGCGGGGCTCATAGTGACCTGTCTCCATATCTATATTTGTCCAATTTTTCCTTGAATTTGTGCACATTTTCTGCTGTAACAGTCACGCTTACCATACATAAGTATGGTAAACGACTAGGAATACCACCCATAGTGTTTCTGAACACACTGAATCTGTTTCACACCTAATTGAAAGTGTTGCCAGTAGTATGATAAACACAAGGCTTCCAGGTATAAATTGACAGGAGTTGAATCCATCTAATCAGATCGATCCACTACTGCTCAGACAGCATTGATCAGCATGCCTCCAGTAAGACCTTCACAAAGTAAGGACACCCCTGCCTACTGTGTGCTGTGACAGAGTGGTTACAAACCGACAGCATGCCTTGTGTTGTGATAACTGCTCCCAGTGGCAACACAGATTGTGTAACAGTGGAGTTAGTTATGCTCAATACCAACTGATGAAGAAGGGTGACCTCAACATACAGTGGCATTGTTGCAAGTGTAAGTGTCCTGCAGATTCTTTGGCTCAGCTGGAAGACTTTACCTTGCCAGTTGGTGAAAGCACACATACAGACCTTCACAAGCGAAAACAGCCTGATAACTCAAGACGACACAAGTGACCATCAGCTGCCCGACCTGCAACCTGCACAGAACACTGCCATGGAGGGTTACCATGGAGGGTTACCACCGTCGCATCAATGAGAAAGCCCGCAATCAAGCCCACCAGCTCTACAAACTGATCCCCCTCCTTCATGCAGAGAGCTGCCTTGTTACTCTTCAGGTCCAGCTTGTGAAGGAGAAGAAACTGAAAAAGTATCACCGCAAACGTGCTCAGACCACCCAAGGACGAATTTTCAGCTACTGGAGGCAGTACGAAGAGGGAACCCTGACAACATCATCCTTACTCAAGAAGTGTTCCAGGTTAACTGCTCCCAGTTTGTGATTAGGCCTATGTATGAAATTGAGAGAATTATATAAATCATATGTGAGCCTACTTTTGATGTAAAAAGAATATTTTAGTTTTAGGCTACTGCTTTCATTGGATATTTAAATTTAACTGTTTTTTAAATCCTATGTTTATACAAATAAATGGAACCTTGCATCGACTGTTTAATACCCTGTTTTGGAGTATCGAAGGCGAAAAAGGAATAAGAAACGCGTATGGACTTTTTACTTATTTCACTACTTAGAAACCACTACCTTAGAAAGCTCCCCATTGTTTGTCTAACAAAGGGCCGTCCTGGGAGGCCGTCGTAGAGGGCCGTTGTGGTTGAGGGCCGTCCTGACTAGAATTTGGGGCCGTCCTGGGGGGCCGTCGCGGAGGGCCGTCGTGGTTTGGGGCCGTCCTGACTAGAATTCCATATCTACAAGTGGCTGGTGACTGTAAGTATCTCAGCAACCTGCATGCATCTATGCCATTCCTATCATGGTGCATGGAGCAAGCTTCACATAACACTCAGACAGAGACAGTTTAATTATGGTTACATATCAGACTCAGTTTATTGCTCAGTCTATTAGATGCAGCGCTGTTAATATTGTTAGTGGTAGTATTAGTACAATTAATGTATTTATTTTAATTAATTTATCTATTTATTTATTATATTCTTAGTGTTTGAAAATTCCAATACTAGTATTAAGATAAACAAAAATATCAGAAATATATTTACACTCATTAATTATTATTGCTTTTCTTATTATTACTTCCTTCAATGTCCTGGCACTTTGACATCTAGTGCTTTTCCATCTAGCAGCCAAAATTGTGGTCTTTCTCAATGTGTATGCCCTAAGTCTTCATTGGTGTAACTAGCTATATAACATAAAAATCTGCATCTCTCTCTCTTCTCACCCAGTTGTCCCCGTACATCCTTTCAGTATCCAAAGAATTTCAATTTACATCTTGAAATCACTCAACTAATGCAGTGCAATCCTCATCTCTGTATTTTACCGTGTGGACATACTCTTTCCTTCCATGTTCCACTGTCGTATGTTATTCCACATCTAACACAACCTCATCCCAATAGACCCGAACACTTCCAATATCATCCAAGAGAATGTGGCAGCTGAAGGGGGAGAGGCCAAGAAAGAGGCCAAGGGTGAAGACATTTAGCCACCTCCCCTGAAGTACATGGCAGCATTCAACCTTCTCGGTGAGGTGCAGGAATGTGCTTTCCATTGCAGTGCACCAGCTCCATGTACTGATTTTGGTATGAATACTTCATCTAGTGTTTGTTGATTGTTGTGTTATTAATCTAATTATGACTTCACAAAATAGTCTGTGCAAGTCACTTAACACATGCCCTGCTCAACATCACTTTTAAGTTGTAGAATTCCTTCATATGGATGCTGATTTATGTATCCTGAAATGATTGGATATTGATTGTCTTTTTTTTTTTTTTTTTTTATTTTTTTTGTCCATGATCATTGAACCATGTTACGGTATGTCCTTGGGGTGCAGATCCAGGAAATGAGTTTTTGGGAGGACGTCAGACTTTTTGTGGGTGGAAGGAGCATTAGCATTACCGATTAGCCATTCTCGGCAGTCCTGGTCTTGAAAAACTGGTGGAGTGACCTAAATCAGTGGGTATAACGGCCTGGACTTTGTGCCAAAGCATTGTTTTAGCCGCAGCGCGCTTTTGAGCTAGTTTTCCTGTATTACTCAGGAACATTGGGGGTCCTGGGCCCCCCTTTGGATCCACCAATGTAGTATGTCTTATAATATATCTCTCTACAGTCTGATGGTGCCTCCTTCTAGGTTGTCAAGTTTTAGTAGCTACTCATGAGAAGTATTCCTTATAATGATCATTGATTTCCAGATGGTTTGCACTAAAAAAAGTGTCGTGTAACCTGCCGCAAATAATAATCAGCTGTAGTCAACCCTGGCTTTTAAGAACCAATATGGAGGAAGGGGGTGATGTTATATCCAAAAATCTTTTACATCTGAAGTATCCAACCTTTTTGTGTGTAATAAACCTTGTTTGTTACATGAACTTAAAAGTTCACAATTTCCATACATGATTCTTTTTTCCTTGTATTTGATGATTAATCCTGACATGTATTTCCATTATCAGTAGGTAATATATAGTAACAAGACAATAATACACATTATAACAATGTATATATTATAGCCCAGTGAGTGCACGAGATCATTTACCTCATAAGTGACGCCAAGTCCTTCCCTAAATTGCTTGTCCAAATTTGTGACACCAAGTATAATAACTAGTTTTAGTGACCATTTGCATCCATTTTTCACTTTGATTAAAAAATTGCCTCTCAACAGGGTGTGAACTTGATGGGGTTGGAGGAAACTCGACTCAGCCATCAAGCTCACCACAATATAGTAAGGAACCTCTTGTTCTCAGTGATAATTTATCCTCTTTAGTTACTATTCCATGTTGCTTTAATCACAACTAATGTGTTGGAAACATTACAGCTTAATAACATACTTCACATCTCTGCATACAAATTGAGTTCAATATTTAACTGTTACACCAGTAGGCTTCATATCTAAAAAAAAAATTGTATGTAAAAAGGTTGACATTTTGAATGATATATTTAAACTCTTTATTATGTTTCTATGGGTGTAGTACCGTTACGATTAGTCGAGTGATCAGCACATGGCTCTTATGTTTCTGATAGCATAGGTTCAGATTTTGCCATAGACTGGCAATTGATAGTAACAGTAGTGTCCACAGATACCTGCCTGTTTCTTGTTTATCCTGTTCCACTTTAAACCATGACTGGCCAATCTTTGAAGAAGTAGCATAACCTTGATGTGCCACTAACAAACCTTTGTCCATTCTTCTGATGTGATTTTTTTTTTCCCCACCTGCCTATATATATAGTGCCGGTAGGTTTTCTTCAGGGGCCTGGCGGTCAGCCCAGGCCCGTCATGATGCAGGCAATTTTTTTTTTATAGTGGCGCCATTTAGTATTGGCTCATGCTGCCGCCCAGAACTCATTCTTGATTTACTTGGATGGTTTAGCAGCAGAAATTGCAGAAACAGGGAATTTTTAGATTTTTAGTGTGGCAACACATTGACAAATGTTTTAGTATGGACTGAACATCAAAGATATATATGGTAAATGGGTGCTTGTAGATCTTGACATTATATCTGTCAAGAGTCTCCAGTTGTATCCTCTCCCCCATCTCTCCTGAAAATATTACTCTTGTCAGGCAATCTAAGTGAAGCCTTCCATCGAAGCTGGCGTGCAGACATAATGTCAATGCTTAGATTCACTGTCCTTATAGCACTGAAAATAATGCAATTACATGCACATATTTTATTATTTAGAATTGTGATTAATTGTGATTAAATATTTTTCATGTATTTTCAGACATGAAAAATTGCTGCACACAACAGTCTGCCGTTTGCGCCGGGAGGCAAGGCAGCTCAAAGCCCAGGCTGTTACAACTCCTGGGCAGTTTTTGCCCAGAGCCAGCAATTTTTTAGATCCAATAGGGATGGATTTTTTCTGAGGTCAGGTTCAACATGCTGCAAGATGCCAAGATCTAAGCCTAGTAGGAGATATGGGTTACAAGAGAGGAGGTTTGCTCTGGCCTTATACTATCAAAGTCCAAATGCTAATAGATTTCTAAGCACAGTATTTCACTTGCCTTCAGTTTCAACACTTCACTCATGACTCAGGGGTATTTCAGTAAATGTTGGCTGGAGCAAACAGACTCTGACAGCCCTGCAGCAAAGAGCACAGGCTCTGTCAAAAGAAGAGAAACTTCGTGGGATTTGCCGTTATTTAGTATTACTCTTGTTACGCCAAGAATTTCTTTCCATATACTTTACCAAATATTGCAAGTAATGCACCATTGTTGGGCTTGCTTGTTATAAATCAGATCTTGTTCAATTAACAAGCTTTGGCTGTCTGCCACTTTCCAGTTGTAATGCAAGGAATCATTTATCTTCCCTGCTAGATATTACATGTAATGCACCATTGTTGGTTTTGCTTGTTATAAATCAGATCTTGTTCAGTTAAAAAGCTTTAGGTGTCTGCCACTTTCCAACTGTAATACAAGGAATCCCTGCCAGATATCGCATATAATGCACCATTGTTGGTTTTGCCTGTTATAAATCAGATCATGTTCAGCTCACAAGCTTTGAATGTCTGTCATTGTTTATTTTAGGTGTAATGCTTGGAAGCGTTTGTTATCTGCCCTACCCATCAGTATGCAATGATTTATTGTGGATTGTGCCTGTTATATTTAATCTTGTTCAGGTAACAAGCTTTTGGTGTCTGCCTTACCTAATATGTCCTGCAGTGACACTTGGCTTGGTTTCATGATGTGAAATACAGCATGTAATTTCATCACACTAAGTGTCTATCATCACGTTTCTGGCATCATTAATGTGGCGTCCAGGAGTAATATTGTTTGTATTACAGCATGCAATGTTTTTTTCCTGCTTTATATGATATACCTAATTACATAGGTATTTTTTTTTATTTACAAAATGTAATGGCAGTTGATATCCTTGACTAATGCCTCGTAAACCTTGTGAAAAATAATGCTTTTTGGGGGGACAGAGAGTGGTTTGTTTGTTTGGCCAGTTCAAGGAGTTTCATATCAAATGATTTTATTACATCCAACTTTAATGTGTGCTAAAAACATATATTTTATCACATCCAACTTTAATGTGTGGACTGATGTAGCCTATGAAATACATATCACTCTCTGCCCTGTAATTTGGTGTATCACATACTGCAGCATAACTTTCCTGCTATTTTCTTACACTGAGTTGCCTTATTTTGTCTCATTTGCTTTTATCATATGTGCCTCCACTGCATAGTTGTGCCTACTGAGCTTAATATCTTCATGACCCTGACACCAAGGTCAGAGCTTGTGAGATCATACCGTGTCCTACATCCCATTTTCACCTCCAGGCTCGCCTGTCTCCCAGGACCACCAAGTTATTGCATTCCATTTAAGACAACTCATGTGTTACCTTCTTGATGTCCTCCATCATGTATTTCAGCATGTTTTATGATGCTCTGCTCTTATATTGATGCGCCTTGCAACATTTTTATACAGTTTTCATTGTATATAACGCACCATTGTTGGTTTTGCCTGTTATAAATCGGGTCATGTTCAGTTAACAAGCTTTGAGTGTCTCCCATTGTTTATTTCTGTTGTAATGCTTAGAAGCTTTTGTTCTCTGCCCTGTCAAGCAGTATGCAATGCTTGCCATTATCTGGCACTTGTACAGTTAGTATGATATTTTTACTCAGCTAAGAGCATTTTGCAAAAGGTTAAGGTACGGTTGGGGGCATACGCTGTAGCAGCGCGTGACCTCGGTGCTCATCTTTGTAACATTGGCCCTTGAGCCTGTGGTGTTAGGGAACCCATTACCCTGGGACACAGGACCAGTGTGACATCCGGGTTACCACAGTTGCAAAGGCATTATAGTAATCTAGCATGCGTAGAATGTTGTATGCTTTGCTTGTATTTAAAGCGCTGGATATGTTTGCTATACACACACACACACACACATATATATATATATATATATATATATATATATATATATATATATATATATATATATATATATATATATATATATATATATATATATATATATTAGCAAATGCTTTCTACACCATATTTTTCCTAAAATAACAATTTGATGTAGTGTAGATAATACCTAATAAAACATAAGAACTAATAGAATATATTTTTTTTTTACCCCATAGTAAATCATTTTACAATAATGAAAAAAATAAGTAAAGGCTGGATAGGGTGCTGTGGCAGGTACTTCAAAAATAGTAAAGCTACCCCTGAAAAGTGACGTTTTTGGTGGGCTGCAATAGACGGAGCTACTTCCGCATGCCCGAGGAATTACTACATACCACTATCTCTTCGTATATAGTCTCTTTGGGAGCAACTTAAGTCAAACGGCAGTCGCCTGAATCTATACAATGTGACTCCATCACTGAAGGTGGTAACGTCCCAGCTGTTTTCATCTAATAAAATTTGAAAGTAAACCTCACGCATGTCAAGGGTGACATTAAATTGCTGGCCCGCTGCTTCTTCTACTAGCTCTTCCAGTCTCGGCAAGGGATAAATATCATTACTAAGGTGCGTGTTAACGTGTCGGTAGTCCAGACACATCCTCTTACTACCATCAGGTTTATTCACTAAGACAGTAGGTGAAAGCCACGCAGATGTCGACTTCTCAATGATTCCCCTATTCTCCATGTCTTGTAACATTTCCGCTATCACCTTTTTTGCCTGTTCAGGGTAACGATATCTAGGGCCTCGACTCGGTCTCGGGTCGGCTACATTAATTTTCGCAAGGGGGCCTGCCATTAACCCTAGTTCACTTTTGTCCAGAATGAAAAGTTCGGTGTGGTCTAGAATGGCTGAGTTCAGTTCCTCCTTTTGTTCATGAGTAAGATGGTTCCATTTCTGCTATTTTATAATTTCTGCTAGTCGTTCTGTTCTGCTACCCTGGATGTTCACTTGATCGGTGGTTGGGAGGAGGTCATTTTGAATCTCCCGGGTGTTTCGGATAACCTCGGCCGTCTCATTCGCATGGTTTGGTTCGTCCTCGAGGTGTTCATATGAACCTAATAATGTTCCCGTTTTGAATCCCTTTACTGCTTTGGTGTTGTTAACGAAAGGAATGTAGATGGTGTTTTGATCACTTACTTTAGTTAAGAACGGTAAACTGTTTTGACTGATGTTGGGTTGAGGGTGAACCAGCAAGATGGTATTTGGGTTTTCCTTCACCTGGATAGGGATAAATTGTGATGTATAGGGTTCAATATGGAACAGGGTTGGCAATGATTAAATCAAATTGATTTAATCAAATGATTAAATCATTGATTTTTTTACTAAAAAAATCATGATTTTTTTTTATTTTTTTATTTTTTTTTTTTAAAAAGTATTCCAGTAGTTAAATGATGTGCTCCAAGCATGGTAAAAATCAGCCTCCTTTAGTCTTTTTAAACTTGGATTCAATGTATCATAATAATAAATCAAGGTTGCTAACCAAACGTAAACAGATAAAATTGATATTCTTCTGTGTATATATAAAAATGCTGTCATGAAAATAATCAGGCAACTCTGTCTGTCCTGTCCTAAACCTGTACCAAATTAACCATAAACAAGTATACCAGGATCTCACTGTGCTCACTGACTGGCGCCCTAAAACTTAAAGTAATCCATGGGAGATTTTCAATACTAGTAGATATATATATATATATATATATATATATATATATATATATATATATATATATATATATATATATATATATATATATATATATATATATATTTAAATCAAAAAATCACGAAAATAAATAAATTAAAAAAAAAAAATCACGATTTTTTATATGGAAGGACTTAATGAGATTTATCCCTTTGGGGATGTCGCCTTGGGTTAGGGGGTGGGGTGGGGGAATGCTTCGTATCCCTCTACCTTTCCTTTCTGTCGTCTGATGTGACCAACTACGTATGAAGCATTACCCCAGACTATCTCGTCCAACCTTCCGTTCCATTGAAAAGCCGCCTTCCCTATGATGTCAGTACCCAGCAGTAGCTCTGCGTCAAGGTAACTATTTGGGACTACTGGAACCCATTGTTTGTGTACATGATCGTTACCTACCTCGATTTCTAACCAAATCATGCCAATAACTCGGAGAGGGGAACCCGTGACGCCTTAATTGTAAACTAGGTATGTTGCTTCTTTTATTTATTTCACTCCCTAGTTTATTCGCAGCCGATTCTTTGATAAGGGTATGACCACTACCCGTGTCTACCACTCCTCTCATGATTTTACTGTTGATAGCCAAACTGATGATAGGTGAGGTGTGTCCCTGTGTTAGTCATGTTCGGCTGGCTGATTGACCTGGGCAGTTTTTATTTCCACGCCAGCATCCGTACTTCTTGCAATCGAAGCAAGTGCCACGCGTCGGTTTCCGCCAACATTCTCTCAAAAAATGTGTGCGGGACCGACAGTATGAGCAATATCGTTCTGATCGTGACTGACGGGTTGAGGCTTGTAATTGTCCTACCCATTCCGTTAAATCCCTAATCTGCCTTTTAAGTTGTTCTACCTCGGAGGATTCGCTGGGTGTAGCATTTGATTTAGGCGTATCGTTAGGGTTGGGTTGACGGTTCGCAGGTGGTGATTCAGTGGCCGTTTTTCGCTCTTCTCTAACTATATAGAGAGGATGCGTGGGTAGCTTCGAGCCACTGGCGCTCATGTTCCACTCGATCAATGAATTTATTTAATGGGTAGTCCTCATCCAGGAATCCTTCTAATTTAGCTTTTGATTCGGGAGTCAAACCGTGCCACAGTTTCCTTTTGATTGCCTTGTCACGATTGGGCAGTTTCTCTCGGGCGAACCGCGTCTCCAGAATAGCATACTGGCAAATGAAATTATTAGTAAAGGCCTGGGGTGACGCCGCCCAGTCAAATCTTAGGGAATCTATTTCTTGCCATGCTCTATCAAAATTTACGTCGGTGGAGAACTCTGTTTTTAATAACTTTTTAAGATCTTCCCAGGTGTTACATTGATGTTGGGTCTGATGGTTGTGAATGAGAGCTGCTAGCTCAAAGCTTACTCGCCCTTTTGCTACTTGAACTTGGAGCTGTGTGGTCGCATTGAGCCCTTGTAATTGGTTCAACTCGCAGTTTGGTATTCCCTATGACTGGCCGTGGGGGAGTTTGTTACTGCGCACCGAGTCTTTGAATAACTTCATTCTGCCGGGTTAACACATCTTTGAGGCAACTTACTTCCTGCTCTAAGGCATCTATATCCCTTGCAAACCGCCTATCGGCCGTGGGGTCTTGTCCTGGCTCTATCTACTAATTGATCGTATGAACCCCACTTCCGCGGCAGTGGTTTCTCGGCCATTTTTGACAATGTGACTTTTCACGATGGGTGAGATGTAGTTCAGGGGTCACAGGTTGAGGCTCGATCCTCGTTTTACCGTCGGTATGGGTGTACGCTCCAGTATCCTGTTACCATTCTGTACCTACACCTCACTCATCCGAGTCATCCTCTCCCATGAATCCCTGGATAACCTTTCTGAATTTCTCTTCGATCCTTATTCGACCGTCTTCGCTCCAATGGACTCCGTCCTCCGATAGTTCATCCACAAATTGCTTGTTGTTAAAATGAATATTTTTAAGGTCTTTCTTTATTTGGTTATTAAACCCGCACTGAACTCTCTTATACTGGTCAGGGGAAAGATTTCTGGGTTGGAGCCTAGGTTCAATTTGACATACATACACTACAGCCTGGCAGTTTTCCTCAATCGCGTGACAAATATCATTAATGTGGTTGAAAACAATTGCTGGGTCAGTACTACTAGTAATATCATTGCTTCCGATCCACAAAATGGTCAACTCATGTTCCCACTCGAGCACTTCATTCATACGTGGGTCGTCAAAGAACGAGCGAGCTTTGCCTCTGGGGGCACGGAAAATCCTTACGTTCGCTCCAGGATGGTCAAACTGTGTGGGAATGTGGCTATGTCCTACCAACGCTATGTTCCACATGGTCTGTGATGAGTGAGCACTTAGGTAAATAATGATGAGTCATCCCACCGCTTATGCCACTAGTGTGTTGCTTTCAGCTTCGATCCTCTGTTTTTTAATGTTACTATCAAGTGAGCTTCATAGTTGTTAGGGTTACGCAACACAAGGTTAAATTATTGAGGTTTATTCACATTGTTGGTAATGGTAGCGAGCTTATTGAAGTTAAGTAACAAGATTATTTACAATTCATCATTGTTGGTAATGGTAGCGAGCTTACTGAAATTAAGTAACAATCCTAATTATCACTCATCACTCCTATTCACCTTACAAGGGCAACTCATCACAGATCAGACTATGACAACTATATATTATATATGGTACACTGGCCATAGCTTAAACACCTAACTGTTGCTAAATAACAAGCTACCCTAATCAGGGTTCAATGATACACAATTGTTACAGAAAAATGTTTTCCTACCACCGATATGTGTTCACAGGGATGATCATGAAATATACAAAAGACACTGAAAACATCTCTCTTCTATTACTAATAAGTGTTTACCGAGTTGATCATGGGATGAGACATTCGTGCGGGTCTAAGATACCAGAGGGTGATCATAGATCGGCACAACAAAGGGAAATTTCACATACTTTACTAAACAAGGGGGTAACCGCTCAGTCAGTAGAGGACCTGGTAGGGAGAGGCCAGAGCGCGTCTGAGTTTAACCGTTCTAGGTATAATAATAACATTGTAACACACTAATTAATCACTGTCCGTAGGAGTTAATTTCACACCTGCATAGGGAGAGGCCAGAGCTCGTCTTCTAGGCGGCTCTCAACTGTATTCCCTACTCGCCTCCTCCTTCCCCCTTTGGCGTGGCCGCCGGCTAAACTAGGATACTACCGGTGGTTGTAGTTACAGATACTTGGCCTGTTCCGCTAACTCAGAAGGAGTTCAGAGACAGCTGTTTCTCTCTCCCACGTGACTTCGGTGAAAAATTCCTCCCCGTCGTTCCCCGTGATAAACAAAGAAAAAAAACCTAACTAACAATCATTCGGCACCTTCACGATGAGTTAGAATCACTGACCCATCACTGGTTCGTCTGTCTGTCTGAATGTCTGCCCTGCGCCGCACTATCACATGATTCACAGTTAATACCTTAATCATTTAAGATGATCGATTGTTCTGGTTTTCCCCGCATTACAGATGGTCTTCAGGACAGCATGTCGGTAGTCTAAGGCCACTCGGCGGTGACTGAAAAATCCCAGGTGGTAGCGGCAGATTAGAACCCGCGTCGTCCATGACGCAGCGAACGTGAGGCATGCATGCTAACCACTCAGCCACCGCTACGGGAACAGATGCACAGCCTTGATGGGGGTGGAGTGCATCATGTTCCACCTTAGTGACGTTTGTGTGTGTGTGTGTGTGTGTGTGTGTGTGTAGATATAGATATATTAATAGATAGATAGATAGATAAACCTATATCATGTAACGTGATCCGTGTGGGTGACATCATTAGCATCCTCCCTCCCCTCCAAGGAATTTAGATAATAACGAGGGACGACGATGCCTGCCAGACGCAGGAAGATGACTATAGTCCTACACAAATGTGAAGTACGTTTGGGTGGGGCCCTCACCTCTCCCCAGCGCTGACGCATCACCCCCAGTACAATATGAACAAGTATTATTTAGAAGAAAAGGCTGAATACTATATTTCCAACTTCCAGGTTAGGTTTGACAGGACTGTGGGGAGAAAATACCCCGTGCGGGCCCCGCCCAGCTTCATAGGTAAGTTATACTATACGAGTAGTAAATGGCGTCACTACTAGTAATCTAGATCGTGTCTAGAGGGCAGCAACATGGCTGAAAACGTAACGAGGTTCCACTAGTTAGACAAGTTAACCTCTTTTCACAATATTCACTGCGCCGAGCCGAGCCTCCCAGCAGCTACCAATTTGCACTTTTTGGTGTTGG